>NC_135774.1:23949111-23957725 GCF_028453695.1 Augochlora pura | reverse complement strand
GCGATCCCATCGAGTCCGCGAATAAAAAAGATCGCCGGTGTATCATTGTTTTGCCGGATCGGCGTTGTCTATCGACCGATTTGAGGATAGCTTTAACGGAGGGACGAGGCTCGCCGCTTTCAACGCGTCGCAATTGTACCGACTGCGTCGCGACAATGGAGATTTAGGAATGCGGGCTCAGCTAAACAATGGAGCTTCATGAGGACCTAAATCCGTCGCAATGGACGCCGGGCTCCGCGACGCACGTGTAACGATCGATATTTTAAGGCGCCATGGCTGACCTTGTGTCGCGTGTACGTCTTCCGGCTTTTCTTATTTATTGTCCAACAACGACGTCGTAACCATAAAACCATATTGGATACCGGAAACCGATGCAGCAGCGATGAATAGGCGAGATTTGCTGCTCTGGCGGAGAGTTCGAAACGTCTCGCGATTTTTAAATGAAAAATTATATATTAAGGCTCGAATTTAAAGAATATTATCTTGAATTTATAAATTTGAATTTGGGTATGAATTTAATTCTCGATTAGAGCGAAGAACCAGCTGCAATATTTGATAAAATTGATAGAATAGAAGAAATGGATTATACAAGAATATTATAGTTGTAAAAGTCTATTATATTATAGTTGTAAATGTCTATTATATTATAGTTGTAAATGTCTGTTATATTGTAATTATAAATATCTATTATATTATAATTATAAATATCTACTATATTATAATCATTTACATAAATTTAACTGTTTCGTCTGTTTCGATTTTTATTAAATATTATAGCTAGCTCTTTGTTCTAATCGAAACGGGATTTTCACTCGCTATTAAATTCATTAACGACGATCACAGCTCGCAGGCACGCGCTTTATTTTACAGTAGAAGAAATTCGACAATTCGCGCGCGATTTCGGGCGAGTTTGACAGAGATCGCGAATGGGATTGAAAACTGCGAAATGTATAGAGAACGGGGAACGGTTTATACGTAGGTGTAATTCGAGAGAGCTCAATAGAACAATCGGTCGCGGCGCGGACTTTCAATTTTTCTAAAACTTCGTCAAAACGTTGAAGTGTTCGGTCGCGCCCATCAAGAAAAGCGATCGAAGCCGGTGAACACGATGGAATAATGCATAACGTTTTACGCGTATGAAAATAATAAATAAAGTCAAGAACAATTCATAATATATTCGCGATTATATTCCTCGGTTTTTAGCGAAATGGCGTTTGAAAACAGCAGGCTTTCGCGAAATCTCGCGGGTCAACGATAAATAACGCATCTTCGCATATTCTACACTGCGCGACAAAATTATAGGACACCCCAGAATATGCTGTATAAGCAGTATCCTTATTTCAGTAATACACGAAATAGCGATCGTTGTTAACGTGATTTTCTAAGAGTTGCATCTGTTATATTGAATCCTTATTAATACATGCAAATATTATTAGTCACTATAGTTGCAATTTTTAGATCAACTCACGCTGATTCCATGAAATCGGAAACGCGTAATAAGTTTTCAATTTATTCACACATTTACAAAATATCAATTAGAATAAGATATTATTTATTTTAGACAGCAATATTTAAGCTATCGAAATAAATATTTTATTAATCGAAAAAGGCATCCACTAATTTTTTAGAAAAACAGTCAATCACTGCATAGATCAACGACTGTACACGCTACCCTATCACTATATTGCAAAGAATAGCAAATCAACTATTCCGTCCATGGAACGCGTATTAACCCTTTCGGTACGAGTGCCGGATATATCCGGCGCACGTGCGACGACCGGTATAAATGACAGAATTTTATATAAATAAATCTTAATATTTTATATAAGCACCTCGGAATATCTCTTAAGTTACAGGCAACGTTACAAGCAGCTGTCATGGCGGACAGAGTGCTCGTACCGAAAGGGTTAAACATGGAACGCTCTGTATTCTACAATTTAAGGAAAACATTATTAATAAATACGTCTCCGAGTAGATTAAAAAGAATGTTCACAGTTCTGCACCGTATCACGCAGAACGCACGTCAACTTTCCCGTGTTCTACAATGCGAAAGAGTTTTTAACAGGGGGGGAAGAAAAAAAAGGGAAAGTTCCTGTACAACTGATAGGTAGAACGAACACAATACGCGGAACGCACGCGTAGCGTAATAGACTAAGTGACTCAATTGCGATATTGTCGTAATAATCTGTTCCGTAATTATTCGCGGCACGCGATTCCACCGCCGCGTCGGCGGTGGTTCGCGAAAGTCCGGTCATGTGAAACAGGAAGCGGCCTGGGTGGCGTGATCGCCGCGCCGGAAGACCGGGAGAGGAGAGAGTCGAAAATTTTACGGAGCCCGGGCCGAGTCCTGTAACCGGTTAAATCGATAGGCAATCGGCTGAGTAACTTTTAGCCGAACGAAAGCGAGATCCCGGCCGCGAATATCCCGCTGATCATCCACGGAACTTTCAACGCTAATCACTAAGACCCGACGCATACAGCCGCGCGCTGATAACGAACTTGGCGTGCGCGTAATCGTGACCGGTCGGCCGCCTCTCTATGTGCTTGTGTTCATGTCTCTAGGTGTTTGTGTGCATCTCTCTATGTATCTGTGTGTACGTCTCTATGTATTCGTGTGCATGTCTCTATGTATTCGTGTGCATCTCTCTATGTATTCGTGTGTATGGCTCTGTGTGTGTCCTATGTGCAGGTACACGTGCCCGAGATTACATCCATGCACAGGGCGTAGCTGGTTGTGTGCGCACCGATGGGATATCAATATGTATTCATGCATAACGATCAATTCGATATCTATGATCCGTTTCATTAAGTTCGATTAGTACGACGGCAAACGAATTCATTCTCTGTACCGGCCGAAGCAAATGCTATAGCTCGACGGCTCCCGATGCTAATATTGAATTCATACAACGGGCCGAGGCTGTAATTGTAATTGAACTGCGGACGCCGTTCCAGTTACAGCATATTTAATTCTGGTTAAACGCGCATCTCCGACGACGTCTTTCGTGCTGATAATCGTTCGTTCTCTAAGCCGGAAAGACCGTTGCCAACGATGGAATATGCGGGAACAGTATTTAGGTATTCCGTATAGGTAAGCAGTATATAGGTATATATTGGGATGTTCGGAAAGTAATTTCGTTTTTCCCAAGAAAAGACTTAATTTTTTCACAGGCAACTTCACGCTTAAGCTGCATAATCATTATATAATTGGACAACTGATGTGGTAAGTCTTGTTTGCTAAAAATTTTGTTTGATTCTTTACAATAGATTTTGTTGATGTAATGCAGCCGTTTCTTCAAGCTCCTGACAGGAGTTTCAAAAGAATATTACTGCAGTTTTGTAATGCGTCGATTCAATCTTGCATTGAATAAAATACATAATATTCAACAAAATTATTCGTCATTTTAAACATTCTTTGTATCTTGAAATGTCAAACAACGTGTATGGAAAGTGACGAAAAGTTTCATCGATCTTTCACGTTATAAAAGAATAGCTGCGAGTCAAATTTTAATTTTTCGAGCTTCACCTTTTCACCGTATTTGTTAAAATCGCCAAAACTGAAAATCACCGAAACTGAAGTCGATCCATCCCCAGTTTCGATGATACTTGCGACATACTTGACGCCATCGCTAGTCGTTCGGCTCGCGAGGCAGCGGGTGGAATGAATGCCGTGACTCGGCGCCGTAACTCGAGCCGGTGAAATTCTCGACTCGAGTAGTCCGTGGATATTATCGCGGAACAGCCGAGCCATCCATCCCTATTAAAGCAAACAGCATTCGTGTGTGCCGGAAGATTTCCTTTCGTGAAATTCGTTTCGGCCGGGCCGCGAAATCTTCGCCCGGCTCTCTGTTACATTTTCTTTGACACCGGAGTATAACGAGGCAGAGAGAGAGAGAGAGAGAGAGAGAGAGAGAGAGAGAGAGAGAGAGAGAGAAGGAGGGAGAGGGAGAGGGGGAGAGAGAGAGAGAGAGAGAGAGAGAGAGACCCCTGTCCGAGCCCTCGCTCATGCCTGACCGTGACTGTTTAATACGACACGGAACGCAGTTGTGTCGGCGCTAAGAACCCCACCGTGGAGGAGCCGAAGTGGATAACAAACACCTCAGGAACCGTTCGCGGGGAGAGCAGACAGCGCAATAACTTCTTAGGGCGCTTACCGGGGAAACTTCGGTAAGCCGGCGACCGGTCAGCTTCGAAATTCGTCGCTTGGAACAACGTTCGCGTGGCAACTGTGCTTCCGAAAAAATTATGCCGTTGGATCAGTTTTCGATGGCGAATGAACAACTTCGAACGATGGTAACTCAGTGAGAAATTGCTAGAGGATGATTCATTTTTGTTTGAGATTAAATTTTGGAATCTCTGCTTTAATAATAGTCTGCATGATTTTTATCTTCGATGCATGTTTGTCACTGTAACCCTTTAAATATGACCTTCAAATGAGATCTTTAAATTTGTCTTAATTGTCGCATTAGAAATTGCCACGTTAAATGCCATAGTAAATGAATAACTTTGATCGATGATAACTCCGCGAGAAATCGCTATAGGATAATGACTCTTTTTTGAAATTGAAGCTTGGAGCCTTAACTTTAATATAGTTCGTATAGTTTTTATGTTCGATGCATGTTCGTCACTGTAACCCTTTAAGCATGACCATTAAATATGCCATATTTGTCGCATTGAAAATTGCCACATTAAATGCCAGAGTAAATGAATAACTTTTGTAACTCCGCGAAAAATCGCTATAGGATAATGACTCTTTTTTGAAATTAAAGCTGGGAACCTCAGCTTTAATAATAGTCTGTATGGTTTTTATATTTGATGCACCCACGCTATTGTAAACCTTGAAATATGACCTTTAAATGTGCCTTACTTGTCGCATTGAAAATTACCATATTAAATGCTATAATAAATGAGCAACATTGATGAATGATAACTTCGCGAAAAATCGCTAGAGGATGATGACCGTCTTTTTATATTATAATATAAAATAATATAATATAAAATATAATATAAAATTTTTTATATTATAATATAAAAAAACAGTCATCATCCCCTAGTGATTTTTCGCGAAGTTATCATTGCTTATCACATAGCTTGGAACCTCAGCTGTAATAATAGTCTTTATAGTTTTTATGCTCGATGCACCCTTGCTAATGTAACCCTTTAACTATGACTTTCAAATGCGCTCTTTAAATTAGCCATATTCGTCGCATTAAAAATTGCCATGTTAAACGAGATGCGCGGACTTTGTAATTTTGTTTCACAGATACTGTTTTTAATCTTGCAAAATTTGATCCTTCTTCCTTTAATTCGAAAAAACGGAAACGCGGCAGCAATTTTTTCCCGCGAGGTCACAGCACTTTAAAACACCCCTTGCGTTTTTGTCATGCATCACCGGCATTGGCGTTATCGGATGTGCACCGCGGGAAGGTTGCCGGATCGGATCCTGCATATCGTCTGCGTCGTGTGCGTGTAAATTTCAGTGGCGTGAGTTTCCTTTCGCGTTGCTCTACCACTGCCCGTAGCCAGTCCCTTATGTTAATGCAGTCGCCGATATCATGACCAAAATGCAAGGGTTACTTTGAGGTGCTGGCGACTTTGAGGAGAAAAATCGCTGCCGCTTTTGTTTGAAATTAAAGGGAAAGGATCGAGCTTTATTTAGTTGTAAATCGCGTCTCTGGGAAAAATTTTGCAATTAGCGCGCGTTTGTCAGATTATGGCGATTTTTAATATGACAAACGTATGATATAATTAACATACCTTTGCTTTATAAGGTTATAATGGTGAGGGTGGAATTAAAATTCAAAGATATTATTTATGACATGTTAAAGGCCACAGTAAGATATATTTTACTACATTCATTGTGGCAAAATTGTGTTACTATAGATGTTGGTTTACACTTGTGGAATTTACACATGCTATGAATGTATACTTTATTGATTACGTGGCTGAGTGGCTAGGATCAATAGCAGAGAGCTTCGTGGTGATTCACAGGATCTAGGCACTTTTATTAGGGTTGAATCATTCAGCAACCCTCGTTTTCCTCTTGCTCAATGCATTCATTGGATTTAGATGTTCTAGCCGTTTCAAATGATGTACCGTCTATATTACGCGCGCGTTGCATTACATGACGTATGTAATATTTTCCATAGCTTTAGGAATAATATTTAATATGCCAACTACATGTGGCCAATGTGTGTTGCAATTACATTTGACTAATATGTGTTGCAATTATATTTGACTAATACGTGTTACAATTACATTTGACTAATATATTATACTAATATATTATACGTTTATATTGTTACGTTTGCGTGCACGCCGCATTATATGGCGTATATAATATTTTCCATAGCTCTAGAAACAATATTTAACACGCCGATTTTATGTGGCCATTTCGTATCGCCTTTGAATAATTTTATTTTTAATATCATCTGTCGATCGTGCTCAACAATCCCATTTCGCGAATAAATCTTCCCTTTTCTCCGTTCGCTGAAAAATATTTTCCGAAATTAGAAAGTTACACAAAGATCGTCGGGCCTCGATGTACAAACCATTACAGAAAGTGTAAAAGGAAAAATAAAAGTAGCACTCTCCTCCGAAGAAAGTAATTTTTCTTGCGACGTTACGTAGTATTATTTTGGCTGATGACTCTCGTCCCGCTAGGTTTTTATTGCACGGACAAAGGAACGGAAATCCACGGAAGAACCGAGCACGTTTTGTTAAATGGAAGGCCGGGCGCGTTCAGTTCGTCCCTACAAAATGTTGACGTTTGTTACGACGAGACCAACGATGTGTAACACCGTGGTAATTCCGTTTTATGGAATCTCGTAAATTACGGAGCAACTGTGATCTGATTTGTGCTAGGTAGCGGGGCTAAGTAAGATTTAGCCGGGCGAAGGAGCGCGCCCGCGCCCGCGCGCGATTCCCGTCGATCCGAGTCTCCGCGGGCGTCTCCACCGATTTTACGGTTCTACCCGTAAAACCGAATGACTTGTTGATAGTCTCGCACATCATTGAATTCGTTAGAACGAAAGTTTCGCGAATGAATATAAAAATAAAGTGTCCCGGGGGTCACGGAACGATTTGTGCCGTAACGTATCCCGCCGCGTCGAATGGAATTTTTTAATTTAAATTGAAACCGACCCGGACACGGCATCGCGGAATATTTCATAATGGACGCCGTGACGCGACGGATAGAAAAAGTCGCGCTGCGCCTCCGTGGAAAATTCGATTAACCCCGGGAAGACCTTCGTTAAAAGCGAACGAAAATTGCGCGAAGAAAGCGTTGATATTTGGATAAATATTTATCTTGGCCTTTTTGGGGAATATAAAATGAGATATATTGATGATAGAATTGAGAAAGTATAGTGTATTATTTTATTTGTTATCGTAATCCTTGACTATGCGGCTTAGGATGGCTTCCGGTTTACAAATAATTCTACTTGTATAGCTTCTATAAGTATAACTAGTTACAGGTTTTTACAGCTTAACCTAAAACCTAACACCTAAAAATCCTGCCTCCATCTCTCCATTGCACCTTTCTTTGGCATCTGTTCTATCATTATTACTAGGTTACTTAGTAATCTAGGTAGTCAGTACCTAGATTACTAGGTACTTAGTGAGAAAGTATAGTATGAACATTGTTTAACTCTTTGTGGACGATGACTTTTTCGACCAAGTGAGGTAGCAAGACGAGGCGATTTTCTCAAATGTGTCGAGTGTCTTGTATATAAATTATTTTTATTCATACGTAATGCAGATATAATTTATATACGATTATATGCAATTATGTACAATTATATAATTTATATACAATTGTCTTACAATTGTCAATTATCTACAATTGGCTTTCGCGGATGTTTCGTGCATTACTTAATTGTGTTATTAATTATCAAAGTAAACGATTAAAGTGAACGTGTATATGTACAATACATTAAGAAAAGAATATAATATAGCTATACCAAAAAATATGTATATTAAGGAAAATGGTAATTTAGTTACGAAAAACTTCATTTGCGCAAAATCCAACCATGCCTAAGAGGTTAATATCCAAAGATTTGATATTTTTGCTAAAATTTGATCGACAAAAGAACCTTCGTTTCAAGTCTTCGAGAAATCCCGTTTAAATCGTTATAGCAGAGTTTAACAACGAAAACTCCTGTTAACAGGGCACAGCGATCGGCTCGTCCAGCTCGGTCGACAAAATGGCCGCCAAACGAGGATATAGGCCGTCTAACCGAAGTCCCGTCGCAATAACATCGGCAACGACGGAAACACCGAAACGGATCGGCCACCATGGAAACACGAAATTCATTTCCAAGTTCCGTCCGGCGATCTCGGCCCGAAACCAATCGAGGAAAATATTCAGGTAATTTTGCGCTCGAACTCGTTACGTCCGCGCGGAATAGGGGGAGAGGGAGAGGTGGACCAGGAGACCGACGGTGGCCGTTCTTGCTCGGGCGGCCCCGACGGCGCAAGACAGTCTGTCGTCTGCTGGGAATATGATCCGACAATGGAGAGTGGCCATCCCGGCCAATAATTTAGGAAATGTCGTCGACAGAATACGAAGGAGAGAGGAGAGTTTCTACTCTTCTCGCGAGGGGGGGGGGGGGGGGGG
>NC_135774.1:23883076-23949011 GCF_028453695.1 Augochlora pura | reverse complement strand
CTACTCGCAAAAACCGGGACACAATGGGACAAGCGTTCCGCGTCCATGTAAAGGACTCCATTACACGGACACTAGATAATGAGCAACCGGGAGAGGAGGACACGCCGGCCAGAAGCCCCGGGCTTTGACTTTCGGCGTACGGATAAAAGATAAAAAGGCTGTCGAGGATTGGCCCCCCCCCGCCCGGTAAGGTCATGCATGTATGGATGCGACGTTGAACGGCGTCGTCGTCGTCGGCGTCGGCGTCGGCGGCGGCGCTCGGTTTCCCTTGTTTCCTCCGGGCGCCCGCGCGCGCGTTGCACACACAACCGGGCTTGGGCGCGCCCGGGGTTCAGGCTCTCGGGGATCAGGCGTCTGACTTAATACTATCGGCGCTTTTTCCTTCCTTAAATCCTAAGCCAGCTTGGATAACGAATTTCTGAGGTAACTTTCGAGCCTCGGAAGGGAACTGAATCCGGATTATCCGTGATGAAGTGCTTCGCTGGATGGCAAGTGTAGCGGCTGCCGATTAGAATTTTGTTGCAGGACTCGTTTCGGGCGACGGACGCGAAGAACGACGACGCCATTCGGGATCGGGCACGCCTGCCGTAAATAATGCCTCGGCTAACTGCTGTTAGATCTAATCGCGCTGCTCGACTTCTAACCCTTCGCACTCGAAGCCATTACAACTATAAATCTAAAATGATTTTTTCTAGCTTATAGTATTTCCATTTTATTTGACAGAGTGCACTTTTCTTCTGACTGATACCAACAGTTTTACTGTTAATAATTTTTTAAATCTAAACTTTGTTAGTATAAGTATTATTTGGGAACGTGGTAGAATAATTTTAGTGGTGCCTCAGAGTCGCCACTCGAGTGCAAAGGGTTAACCGCTTAGCTGCGTATTTATATTTAGAAGATAAATTTTGTTACGCGTTTTATCAATCGTACCGAGTGTAGTTTTCTTGGTAATTATTTTAGAATTATCCTAAAGCGTGCGAAATTTACGAATATGATACTATAAGCATTTTGACATAAATCGTAGGAGAAGTATATTTATTGTAAAACATAAAATTGCCATTTTAACGAACTCGCTTCAAACAAATCTGATTGTAGATTTAAAAATTAAATCTCTTCATTTAAAAATTAAATAGTAATATATTTTTAGTAGAAACTTAGATTGTTATCAATTTTTTATTTTCTTTCATTTAGATTAAGGTAAGTTTAGTTCAGGTTTCAAGTTTGAAGCTTTATCTTTTAATAATAGCAATACTTTCGTTACTTAAAATATTATTTTCTTAATTTTACTGAACAAGAATGATTTAATAAAAAATGTTAATTATGATTAATTTTTACCTTCTAAAAGATTCTCTGCCTTGAAAAAATTTATCTTTATCTTAAATCAGTTGAAATTAATGGAACAGCGCGATTCTTGTCTCGCATTTAATATGTTTTATTCATTTTTATCACAAACGCGTGAAATTCGCACTTCGAGAAGCACTCGTACATCAAGATTTTTGTTTATATGGATTTGCGATTATTATTTTCGATGTAAGAAGGAGGAACGTGCATTCTGTTGCGGTCACTAATCGGATCAAAGCCCACGGGGACGCACGGGATCTTTTTTCGACGTAAAGAACGTCACGCATGACTCCTACTTTCCCGGAACTCGAGCTTATCGTCTTGTTTAGGACGTGGAAAGTGTTTACTAGATGAAAGGAACATATAGTAAGCAGCTCAAAGGAGATTGAAATGGGAGGTAAGAAAAATATCCTCGCCGGCAAGCGATCTTAAAGTGCGCGTTTCACGTATTTTTTCCAATTAATAACGCGCTTTTATCTTAATACGCTCCAATTGACGGAACGTGATATTGAAAAATGTTTTTAATAACATACAGGATATACGAAAGTCATCGTTCGCTATTTTTGTATTATTTCTTTATCCTTCGTATTCGTAGAAATAAATACTTAATCTATATAATATTATACATTTGCAAAAATAATCGAGAAATTAGCTGAATCGATATAAGTTAATTTTTCAAGCAAATTGTATATATTAACAAAGTATATTTACCGTTATATGTATAACGTAAATCACAAGATTCAAATAAATGTCGATTAAAGTACGAACGAAAAATCAGCAAATAAAGTTATTAAATTGCGACGAAGTCGAATTAGATATAACAACGTTACAAAGAATCTTCAACGTCAATAACTAAACTCTGAAATTTTATCCAGATATATTAGTTCACCAATTTTCAATATCATTACTATCTACCGTTCAAACAAGCTTAGGCGTTAGTACGTAAGTCAAGATAAGCACACAATGTAGATAATTAATGAAAACCGTCAAGGTACATTTCCACAAGCAATTAAACAAGAAATTGAACAATTTCGAAGATGCTGTTCGGTCAGCGCCCTCGCAGCAACTAAAATTGGGTCTCTCCGGTTGTTAACAAGCGTAATTCTATTTAAAGATCCTTTCTCTTATCTCGTTTCATTGTAAGCAGCTGACAGGTATGGTCAGCGTCGGAACTATTTTTCCGGCTAATACTATTCCGGTATTGGTAATGCCGGTGCCAGCACCGCGTAGAAGGTAATAAATTTAGCGAATAATCTCGGTTCGTCGTTAAGTGGACGGGAACCCGGGCGAAGCGAGTTCAGCGTAACAATTTGTTGAAATCCCTCGAAATCCCGATTCGTACAGTCGACCAGGCCAAGTCCTCGGCAAACACCACTAAGGGACTATCTCGGTGACAAGAGATTTGTACCTTGGCGCTACAATCCCGGAATTGTACCTGTTCCCAGAATAAATATGCCTCTCCAATAACAATTATGCTAATTTAGCTTCGGCAACGCGTTACATCCAACGCGAAATATTCGCGAATAAAATAGACGCGGATGTTGCAAAAATTGAGGTTAGAAAGCGTCAATAAAATCGTCGTGCTATTCAATTAGCAGAATTATATTATATGACAGTGTTATAAATAAAATAGTATTTTAATATAATACTATTTAATAAAATAGTATACTACTAGTATTATATTATAATACTATTTTATTTATAACACTACCATATAATATAGTTCTGCTAATTGGTTAGCTTTTTAAACCCAATTTTTATATATATATTATAAAATAGTGTTATATATATGTATAATAATATCAGAAATTGCCTAAGAATAATCTAAAAAATTCGATCAAATTGAAATATTTTATCCAACCAAATTAAAATTAAGAAGCTATGTTAAAAATTCTTACGTTCTACAAATTCAAACAAAATTAAAAAAATATAATAGATTGCAGTAAAAATTCTAAATACAACATTTGTGTGATTTTTATAAATAAATAAGAATGGCGACTTTTCTGTTAATATTTTATTTGCATCATAATTCGTTTTATTTCTTACGATTGAAAACGTTCTTCACCTTTAATATACAACTAATTTCGACCGTTTTACACGCCCGGCTACAAGAGTCATATTAGCATGCGCAGCGAAAAAACATTCGAACGTGTTTTTCAATAACTACGTACGTTGTAATTATTTCCCGCTCTGATTCGTCGCAGCTAACGGGGAATTTAATTCTCCGCCGTATAAAAAACAAAAGAAAAAAGAAAGAAAAAGAATCGCGTCTTCTTTGCCAACGCGGCGTGCTTTATAACACAGTTTAATTTTCATACGTTATTAAACATTTGCTGCCGGTTACGACATTCTCGCCGGGGCCGTACAAAATTCTCGAGAAATTTACGCGCAATTTTCTCGATAACTGCACAGTAAAGGCCAACGTCACCCGTACCTTACCTCGAAACTTTCGTGTCCCTTCTCTTATCCTTTTTAGACAAAATTGTCGGAATGTCGGACGAACGTAAAAACGAATGACACCCCGGGCCCGACTATTTTTCTTTTGCTTTATGGCTTATTAAAAACGGCCGCTTTCGTTATTATTCAAGACATCTCGCCGCGTTCTTGGAATTTCCGGTAAACGCGTAAGGCTTTTAATGCCGCCGGCTTGTTGTATTATTTTGTTGCTACGTCGAGATTGGATTCATTCAACGCTAGAATTTTTATTGTTAATACGTGTTTGTCTGCTCGAAGGGAATTCGTCAGTTTGCAAATAATCACCGATAGCCAAATGACACGAAAATTCATTCGTATATTACAGAAAATTATTGATCCTTGTCCTTTTAATTTTAAGTAAATTAAATTCTAATTTTTAGCAAATAGAGATAATTTTAACCAATGATAATTTAATTAATTGAAATAAAACTAAAAAGTTCACATTTATCATAGGGGATGACATTAGAACTCTTTCGCCTTCGAAAAATCATAGTCGAATTCGTTTTGCTCGAATATATTGCAATAAAAATAAATTCTCAAAATTGCTCAGAAATTAATGTCACCCAGTCATGGGTGACGCGGTGACGAACGTGTTAAACGTGTCGTCAAACTCTCATTCGATCTCGAATTACCGCGAAAGCAACGTAGTATCAGTTCCAACGAACGCTCCGTTTTAATTCGCCGATACGATTTCATTGATGCCCGAAGATTTGATTCGGGAAGATTGATTCCCGAATTTTGCGCCGCGTTGTATCACCCCGGCTCGCGTAAATTCATAATCATGATTAACAAACTGACCGTCGGCACTGCAGTTAATACTTTATATCGACACGGGAAATGATCGCTTGGCTGGAAATTAAAGTGGCCGGCGCCCCATAATGAACGACTTGTCGTGCGTTTGACAGAATACACGCGTTTAATGGCCGATTAAAATGCATTATTTTCAGCGAAACAAATTAAAGCGATAAAGCATAGGAGCTCGGGCGCACGCCTACTGCCCTCCCCCCCGCGCGCTTGTTAACAAATTAATGCGTTTTATCGGGGAAATTTCGCGCCGGCGGACGACGCAATACGTTCGCTATTGTCAGATGCCCGAGCGTTTAATATACATTGTAGATCGGATGCATCGTGCCGCGTCACCGGGACTATTTTAATATATGGAGTGTTCCGACATCAATCGTACGAGGCCACCCCCGCCGTCTTTCGCAGATAAAAATGAGGCTGGAGCACCGCGGGACAGGCAAGCTCATAAACGTTTCATCGGTACGTTCAAACAAATGCGACGATAAAATATGACAATACCCGGTTCCCTCTCTAAACATTCTCGCGAGTTATTTTATTTCGACTTTTAATTGTAACAGACGCTCTCGAAATTCCCATTAGATGCATTTTACCTGTTAAAAACTCGTTATGCAAATATTTTCTTAACGATCCCTTCTGTAACTTAATCGTCAAGGAATGTCGAATAAATAATTGTTTATTTATTGTGTCATGATTGCTCTCTACACACGCACATACATATATATATACACACGTGCAGACGATTTAAATTACGCGGTGAATTAACAAGCCGCGAGCCAGTCGATAATATCAAATAAACCGAGCATTGGCTATTTCGGAACGTATTATTTTACGAACGGTTAACTGTAAAATATTAAAACGCATTTATATCGGCGTGATTCCCGGGGTTTAACGAACCGCGATCGAGCAATCATTTTTGTTACGGCCAATGTGCTCTGTCCGCTCGATCGGACAAAAATTTAGCAGTTGCCACGGCGCCCGGTATCGCGCGCAACCGTTCATTGATAACGCGCGGCAAAGGCGCGGGTGATATTAACTCAGCGCCGGGGTTCATTATTCCCAATTAGCTGCCACGGATTTTCGGTACTGTAAATAACGTTTAACCGATTAACGTTGCCGGCGAATCAATTTTCTTTCGCGGTCTTAACAACGCCCGGTCGAATAGCCACCCCCATCCTCCGCAAAAGTTCTCGCCGCGGCGTTTAATGGCAGTCCCATAATTCAGATTATGCGGCAAATCTAATATCTTACGTAGTTTCGGTACGCAGACGAATTTAATGGCTCCTAGAACAGCCAACAATGAGAATAGGTAACTTCGGTGATAATTCCCGCGAACGATTCAATTATTTCTTCCCCTGTACTTCGAGGCCGCTACCGGTTGTACATGGAATAGGCTGCTGAACTTTATGCAAAATCCCTGTTTAGCATAGCTGATTCGCTTCGCAGCGATTGCAAAATTATGTGCGAGATGTATTCCCATGCATTTAGGGTACCGTTATTTTTATTTGTTAAAATGATGAGCGAAATAATGTGGCAGAAGATTGTGAACGGTAAAATTTTAATGTAATATGTAATATTATATTAATAGCGTCGAATCGTTTAAGTATGCTATTAGTTTATAAGCTCTGAAAGCTCTAAAAATATTATTAAAAGTCTGAGCTCTATAGATATTATTAAAAGTCTAAGCTTTAAAAATATTATTAAAAGTCTAAGCTTTAAAAGTATTATTAAAAGTCTAAGCTCTAAAAATATTATTTAATGTCTAAGCTTTAAAAATATTATTAAAATTCTAAGCTCTAAAAATATTATTAAAAGGTATTAGCTATATTCGTGGCATAATTTTGTATAACATAACAAGTAAAAAAATTAGAGATATCTTCTCTCAGAAAATTGTTACAAATTGCAATATCTGTACTTGCACTGAAAAATTTATTTACAATTGATCCTAACATGGATTTAAAGATTGTAGCTTTCTTTTTACACTGACCCTTTAAACAATAATGTACGATCTTCTTTAGTCACTCTATCGAGCTTGGAATGAAACGCGTAATAGAATTCGTCGTATCTATACCATAAAACAACTGAAAGAGAAACATTTGCACTAGAAATGTAATGGTTGCGTAGAAGTTAAAAGAACCAATTTCATATCTATAAAATGGAAATACTGTAGATCGGGAAAGCTATTTTGGATTTAGAGTGGAAACGGCATCGAGTGTAAAGGTACAACCCTTTTGCAGTCGAGTGGCGAGCCTGAGGCAATAATAAAAATGTCTACATTATTAGATTCGTCTTTATTCGATAAAATATCGAATAATAGGAGTCTCCTGCAAGCGTACGCATTCGATATGTATCTAATAAAAACATCGTATCAAATGAAAATACCGTAAAAAATGCTTTCATTTTGGAATTAAAATACAATCGACTGTAAAGGTTATTATGATTAACATGAATATATAATATATAATAACCAATAAATAACTAATATATCTAATAATCAATTAGTAATTAATTATATACAATAATCAACGAATAATCAATATAAATAAATAAATAAATGAATAATTATTATATCAGCAACCGAGTAAAATTTTTATTTCATAAAAATTCAAAAGAAACAGTACGACGAATTTCCAAGCATAAATCAAACACAGGAATCCATTGTATAGTATATGCGCTTGTTATCTACGAGAATAGCTCTTAAATAGCTGCATTTCTGAACGCATCCTCGCAGAAACTTCTCCGCTTAAAACAGTCGCTGTCTACAGTCCACGTTCAAGCTGGTGTTTTATTTTCTGGGAATGTCACTGCAGGGAGCTCGGCGGGCGAAAATGTTAATTAAATGAAACTGCTTAAAAATTATGAATATCGCGGGTGGGCGCTCCGGATCATTATGCAGAATCACCGTCTCCCGGAGACGTTTAAAAAGAGGAAGAGTTAAAACGACGTTAATTTGTTTCCTACGAATTTGAATAAGCGTGCCGTTCTCCCCCGATTTCGCGTTTCGCGCGTCGTTTTTTACCTGCTAATAAAATTTACAATTCTATAAAAAAAAATAAATGTTCCGCGCTCCTGTTTAACCCCTTGCGCTACGATTTCTTTAACGCTTTATTATATTTTTAACGATTTATTTAATAGTACCTGTTTGTCCATAATATTAGCCGTGATAGGACCAGACGATTCTTGTCTTTTCTATTGTCTTTACTTATTTCCGCGTTTACACTTCCAAAGAAAAAGATGACGACAAATGAAAGGAGGTGGAATAATGATTTTTTGGGGCGGCACTGGTTGCAAAGGAAAAACGGATATTAATTTTATACAAGGAAAAATGAATAGGGCGAGTTATTTAAGATTAATAAAATACCAAATTGATAAGTATGCACAACGCATTGCAGGTCCGAAATTTGTGTTCCAGCAAGATAATGCTGCCGCACGCACGGCAAAAATTATTCATGAATATTTTTCAAAAGAGATAATTCCTGTTTTGGAATGGCCGGCGTGTTCCCCGAACTTAAATATCATTGAGAATTGTTGGGGATTATTATCAAGAGCTGTCTACGCGGAAGGTAGACAATTTGAAAATTTAAATGACTTAAAAATCAGCATTAAAGAGGAATGGAAAAAATTTATCACAATCTTTAATTAAAGTACTGTATAAATCCTTACTAAAAAGAATGATAGAAGTAATTGAGAATCACGGAGGTTCCACACGTTATTAAACACAGGTACAGTTATATCATTTTTATATTTGTCTATTTTAAATTTATATAATATGAAATATTTTTCAGATGTGCTATCATTTTGTATTCATTTCGGTATTTTTATTTTTACGACGAGAATTCGTTGAAGAAAAGTCAATCAAAGTTATGTTTATATATCAGTAAAAGGTTCGTCTTTCTGTATCATTGGCACATTTCCTGTACCATAATTATAATGCGAAAAATTCAAGATAGCACGCGCGTGTTATCTTTTTCTTTGGGAGTGTAGACTTTGTTAACAGAAGAATTCAATTTGATTTCGATTTCGAAGGAATTTACGATATTCATATTTATCAGATCTAGCATTGAATATTTATCACGAGTCCGGCTCGTTATCATAGTGCAAGGGGTTAAATAAATGGCGATCGAAATGGTTTTATCGGATCGAGAATCCATTCCGCCTCGCCGTCTTCATAACTAAGTAACCGTAATCAACGGCGTAACGGCCACACCTGATCTTCATCACAGTACATTAGGGTAACAAGCCTTCATCAGGATAGATCTATGTTGTGGGAATGTTCAGTGGCGGTGTTATCTACGGATTGTGCCCACCAGAAGGGAATGTTATCTCGGTGCGGCGGGCAGATAGAGGATACCTACGAGGCCCGCGCGTTTTGCGATACCGACATCAAAAGTTCCGACAGGGATTTCGTTTTCTTCAGGATATTCCGTGCGACAGGAATGTCCGTGCCGGTGTCGCAGCCATTCGCGCGCCGACCGTATGCGATCTATGTATAGTGATCGCAGCGGCGAGACGTTGGTAATGTATGCAAAAATCTTTTTAAATCTTTTTATGCACGTCTATGAACCTTTATGCTTTTCCTTTTCATAATATGCATCCATCGAGCTGTTAAAGGCTCTGCTGCTTTATAATAATACAAGCAGTGACGTTATTTTGACTTCTCGTCACTTTTATTATAACTTAATAATTGTTTAGACTTCTTGTTATTTTTGTTATAATTTAATACTTATTTAGACTTCTTGTTATTTTTCTTATAATTTAATACTTATTTAGACTTGCCGTTACTTTTATCGCAACTTAATACTTGAATTAAGAAGTTTATTTAATTATTTATTATGAAAGAGACTTCATAATTTGTACAATTTACTTATTCTTTTCTTGGATGTCGTCGACACGGCGACACTGAATTATATGTTGGTTCGTACTGTGAAACACGTAAATACATACGGAATTATTTATTATTATTTTTATTATTAGATTTTCGCTAAATATATCGATATGGATATCGATCCATATTCGTAACAATACTATATATTATTACATCTTATAAGATATTATAGTACACGTATATTTTAGTGTATATTCCTGCTGATATCTGTGCACAGAAACATCTTCTTAATTTCGTGCAATGAACTCTTAACGCACCAACCTCAATTTTTAAACATACCTTAAACCCCTTATCCGCAAATTGCTAGCGACTGGTACACATAACAATACCTTCTCTAAAGACAAGTAGCCCTAATTAGTTCTCCAAACCGGCATAACGTAATTTCGCCGATGAATAATCGCGTTTCACATACAAACCGCATTCCTTAAATGTACAGACCCTTGCACAGTCTCGTACAGTCTCAGTACATTTTATTACAGTTTCATACACAATTTTATTCCCGCCATCCCCGTGTCTATTTCCCGCGCGCATCCCTATCTTCGTATCGCTCGGCATTCTTCGCGCGTTCGTTTTCATTATCTTTTCAGTTTTTACGCGCTCGGTTATCCTTTACACGAAAATTTATCCGAATATGTGCGCAGGAACGCGGGGACGCGGCCGGTTTCGGCCACCGAGTACAAGCGGAAGACAAAATTTTTTTAATGGCATTTTTATGAATGACGGTGCACCCATCGCGTCCGCGTGGAAACGAGACCAACCGATGCTCGACAGCGTAGAATGCCAGACACGCTGCAAACATTTTTACTGGCTGTTTCGCGGCGCAGGGAACAGCCTATAAACTACAAAAAAACTAAGTCTCGGTCGAGAGGAACTTTCTCCATGAAATCTATCCGCCGGGAATGACATATTTTTAGAACTTCGTCGTGATCTTTGTTATAGTACACTGTTTCGATGATGAAACTTGTCCGCGAGAAATCGCGATGATTTAGCTGCAGAAATATTTTATATGTATATTGTTAGATGCACTTTATAATCTGAATGATAGAATTATTAATTCTAAAATGCTCTTTATAATTAAATATTTGTCGCTTATTGTTAACGTTAGTTTATAATTCACTCTGCGAATTTCGATACAACGATTATTAATTAATTGATAGTAAATAATAATTAACTAATAAATTGGCTAAGTAATTTTGGAACGGGAGAATTGATTACATATTGATTCTGTAATTACGAATCGCTCAAATCGGTTTTACATTAATTTATAAAAATAATAGGGAGACATTTATTCTGATTTTCAAGGAGCATTATTGAATTATAGGAGAATTATTGAATATTTACCTCTAGACTCATAGACCCATAGACCCATTACCTCTTGTAACATGAATATTGAATAAATAATTTATTAGCGTAAATTTAGCGTTAATTGCAATTACTTAAGCATTTGAAAATTTAGCAACACAAATATTCGTATACGTTCAACGAGGTTCGAAATCAATTAATAAACCAAGTATCGTATTATAAAATAAATTAATTTTCAAATAATCATACCTCATTAGAGATCAATGCCATTCGTGATAGATATATTAACACGATTTTCGAAAGAAGATATTCGACGCATTCTTCCCCCCTAATCATTATATCCATAATTACCGTAACCATAGCGATTTCCTGTGAACCTATTCACTAAATGAATGAATTCACACGCGACGTTGCAATGGAAAGTGATTGGAGAACCTGTATGGACGCGGTCGCGCATCTCGCATAAGAGATTCCAAGAGGGTCATTTCGGAGCCAGCGGCGTCGTACTGACCTATTTGATGATCCGAATTCCGATTATACAATCGGTTGAATACGCAACAGATTCGACATCGGTCGCGGTGCCGCGCGCTAATCGCAATATCTATCGACAGTTATCCTCAAACTCGTCCGCAGCCGCGTTTCTAATGAGTCCATTTGATATCTGTCCCCGACATTACATCATTCCGTTCATCAATCACTTCTCATTTGATCCGCCGGCGGGATGTATCGCCGTGCGGCGCGGCGAACCACGGGCTCGTATTCGGCGGCGACGCGAGATCGCTAATTTTCCGCGTTGCACCGACCGACGTAGGTAGGATACCCACGCAACGCAATAGAGAGCTTCGTAGATCAATATAGGCGCGGCTGCCTCGAGGAATATCCGCCGTTAATTTCTCCGTGGACGGAGGCTTTTATACGGCGAACGTCACCGTTAACCAAAGCAGATATTAAACGCGGCGCGCCGGTCGGGATCTAATAACAACATCGTTGTTGGGTAGGCCGCGTCGTAGAACGTGTTCCCATTTTTCGGCAATGCGCGGTCCGGAGAGAGAGACGAAGAGAGACGGAGACAAAGAGAGCCAGAGACAAAGAGACACAAAGCAGAGGCAGAGAAAGAGGTATAAACTGAGACAGAGCCGGAGCCAGAGGCAGAGGCAGAGATAGAGACAAAGACAGAGATACAGACAGAGGCAGAGACAGAAACAAAGACAGAGATACAGGCAGAGACAGAAACAAAGACAGAGATACAGGCAGAGACAGAAACAAAGACAGAGATACAGGCAGAGACAGAGACAAAAACAAAGACAGAGATAGAGACAAAGACAGAGACAGAGACAGAGGTATAGACAGAGACATAGACAGAGATACAGCCAGAATAGCGATACAGACAGAGATAGACAGAGATACAAACAGAAATAGCGATACAGATAGAGACAACGACAGAGGCAGAGACAGAGGTATAGACAAGACAGAAACAAAGACAGAGATAGAGACAGAAAGAAAGACATAGATACAGACAGAGGCAGAGACGAGACAGAAACAAAGATAGAGGTAGAGACAGAAAGAAAGACATAGGTACAGACAGAGACAAAGACAGAGGTATAGACAGAAACAAAGACAGATACAGACAGAGGCAGAGACAGAAACAAAGACAGAGATACAGGCAGGGACAGAAACAAAGACAGAGATACAGGCAGAGGCAGGGACAAAAACAAAGACAGAGATAGAGACAGAAAGAAAGACATAGATACAGACAGAGACAAAGACAGAGGCAGAGACAGAGGTATAGACAGAAACAAAGACGGATATAAAAACAGAAATAGCGATACAGACAGACACAAAGACAGAGGCAGAGACAGAGACAAAGACAGAGATACCGACAGAAATAGCGAGATAGACAGAGATACAAACAGAAATAACGACACAGACAGAGACAAAGACAGAGACAGAGACAGAGGTATAGACAGAGACAGAAACAAAGACAGAGATAGAGACAGAGACAATGAGAGACAGAGCATATACAAAGGGAGACAGAGACAGAGATAGAGGCAGTGACAGGGACAGAGGTAAACAGAGACAGAGATACAGATAAATAGAGAGTGAGAGAGTGAGAAAGAGAGAGAGAAAGAAAAAAAGAGGTAAACAGAAATAGAGAGAGAGAGAGAGAGAGAGAGAGAAAGAGAGAGATCCGTGTAACGTCATTAGAGAATCCCGCCCGATTCTTTCAACCGAGCACACGCCATCAAATGTAACGCGTTCGAGGATCCGGGAAAACTCTCAGGTGAAAATGGAACGGGATTTCATGTCCCTCGCGTGGTAACGTCGCAGTCTTTAGTTGATGACAGATGCGGATGCTTTATGCGCGCTGCGGAACTGAATTTCACCGGAGACCGTATGCCGTGTTTTCCGGCATACTTTCCTCCATGGAATTTGTACTTCCCCCCTCAATGGAAATTGATATTGAAAAATCGCCGGTGACGGCTCCATTCGGGACGTGGAAATTACGCGGTCGACAGTTTTATGTCTACAGGAAGATTCAACTATCGTTTCCAGAGGAATGTACATTTCGTTGTTTTATACCAAAAATCTATTAATGATCTCCTCGTAAAATTTAGTGATGCAATTAACTCTTTGCAGTTGAGTGGTGACCCTGAGACACCGCTAAAAGATCGATATTGTATCGTTTAAATGTTATATCGTCTAACAATGTAATGTTAAAATTGTCAAAAATGTTCACGTTTAAATATTGTTAAAAGTATCATTGTTGTATGAGTCACGAGGTACAATTTCATGTGCACGAAATATAAATACTATAGATTGGAAGAAACTGTTTTGGATATCGAATTAAAATGGCTTCGAGTCCAAAGGGTTAATACAATTTTGTTCAATCTCATCTTCTAGTGTTGTAGTTAAAATATAAGTTTGTGTTAATAAACGATGTTTTAGTTTCTTGTGGTAGATCAATGAAATGTAGCAAAAATATTAGACAAATAGGATAACCTAGAATCGAGCAAATAAATCGGGTTGGCTGGTGATCAAGCAACTAGAGCAAGGACGTCGTGTAGTCAGCCAAGTGAAATGAATCCTTTTGTAGTCAGACAGACGGGATAGAGACATTCTGTGATTAGCCAATTCAAATTAGGACAATCTGTTCCTTTCATCTGGATTGTGGCCTGTCTAATCTTAATATTATTTCCTCAATTTGTGTTCCATGACGCGAATATCTATGCTCTGTCAACGTCCGTTACCTAAAACATTGCTGAAAATTTCAAGAATGTTTCTGCTGTTGCCTAAATTTTTCTAGTAAAATATATCATATTAAAATATATTAAACCATGTCATATTGAAATATATTAAAATATATAAAAACATCTCATATTGAAATATATCAAAGTATATCCTATTAAAATATATTAAAAAATATCAATTTATATCATATTAAAATATATTAAAATATATCAAAATATACCATACTGTACGTAATCAACAGTACGATAAGACGAAACGATGCAAATCAAAATCAGCACATGTTCAATAATTTTACTACAAAGAATATTGTATATTACATTTTTCACAGCGAAATGGCTGACAGAACTGCTTCAGAGCCTCAATTATTTTTATACGATTTCAAGAATATTGAATTATTTCACTCTCTGGACAGTTGGCAATGAAATCGCGAATTTGCATAGCCGTCCTCCGGTGATCAGCCCCGCTCCCAGGCTCAAAGGGAAAAGTTTCCTTCCGCTTTCTTTCTCTCTGTTTCCGGCAGCCGGCAACACAGTTCTCGGTGTACACTCAAGAATAATCCATCATGCCTCCGGATCGGCTTAAATGAAACTAGGCGCGACGGTACAGAAATAAGACGGAAGAACAACGTGAAATTGCTTTGTAAGTAGTATGATTGAGTGTATGGGTCGCGGAGGTACGCGCTCGTCAAGGACAGGAGGAATACGGGGTAGGCGACGCGACGTCTCCGCAGACGGCGGCGGCAAAGCAGAAAGACGAATTCTACTCGGCGCCACCTCTTGAGCGATTACTAGGACGCGTGCTATTTTCACCCGTTCCCCTAAGTTCTGCGCGCTGTGATTACACCTGTCACCTCCTGTTCCGCGGTTTTGCGATGCTTCATCAAGGCCTCCCGCTCCGCGCTCTCTTAAGACGCGGATCCCTTCGTCATGACTTTCCCCTCGCCGTTCTCCCTTACGCATATTTAATTCGTTACGAAGTGACGCTTGCCTGGGAAAATGAAGCTTTCGTCGGTAGACAGCGGAAGATGATGACATCAAAATAGACAAATGAAGATGAGGGGTGATGGTATAATCTGTAAATCGGAATTATTATTTTTAAGCTGGACGAAATGACTTGAATTTTATCGAGATCTTAGGAAGATTATTCTACGATGTCTAAACAATTATTTTCAAACACTACAATTAATTAGAATTATGAAGAAATAAGAAATTCAGGGTTTTTTAAATATTTTCATCCTTCTTTTGTTTATATGATAATATAAATAAACTAATGGAAAATAGACTAATATTATAAATAAAAAGAGAACACTATCGTCGCAAATATGCATTTCCTGTCTGAGTCTTCTTCCAACAGTTCAACAATTCCATGTTAAACTAGATGTAATTAACTTGTTAAATTAGATATAATTAATTTTCAGCATCGCCAGTGGTCAAATGGTTCTGTATTAAATAGCGAAGAATATACTACAACAATCTATTGGTAATTAATTGTAACGTTCCCAGGAATTGCCACGGTTGAAATTACTGTAATGTTTCAAAATGTTTGCGGCGAATGAATTGTTGATTATAATTGTTGATAATCGTATACGTGTTATTGTCTATTTTATAAGGAGATCATTCATCGTTTTCAAACTAATTTAGTTAGTATAAAATTGCTATACAAGTGGAAACTGTTGTACATTAAATATAATTCAGTGATAAATAATAATATATGTATATATTTTAAAAGATAGAGAAATATGTTTACTAAATAATCATTTAGATCTTATTATTCTAGACTAAATATGACAAATTTAGTAATAACTAACAGTGTATATTCAAAAAATACAGCTACGTTTTCCATAGGTTATTTTTAATCTAAATTTAATTGCTTCTACTCGAATGACAAAAATAAAAATCCCCGAACAAAAGAAACAATATTTCCGCTGACCTCCATCGAAAACTATATCCGTCGTTCTGTTAATAAAAAACTATTTCTCATCTCCTGGAAAAATTCCTGGAAATTCCCTGTATTCGAAGCCAATTCGCTCTTAAATAAAAAAGTCGTCAATGAAATTCGCACATCTTCCAAACGCAGAATATTTAATAGAATATTTAATAAGAATATTTAATGGAATATCTAATAGAATATTTAATAGAATATTTAACAGAATATTTAATAGAATATTTAATAGAATATTTAATAGAATATTTAACAGAAGCCACTCGCTGGATTATCAATAACGCAGTCGCAACAACGAACGAAAACTACGTCGATCACTTATGAAAAACGTCCCCGTTTGATCGTTCGACACGAATGGCGCCTACAATGGAATTACACTCGACACGCGAAACATCAGGCACGTACAGGGTGGTCCATAAAACTGGCAATACAACCGGAAGATTGAACATTTCATATGCAAGAGCAAATTGAAAAAAAGCAGAGTATCATTTTTCCATTTAATATCCTGTCATGCTGTAAAGACTTCATGTCGAGAAAATCGAATCGGAGGACGCATTGATTTCGCGCGCGCCTTCTACCCATGACGAGAAGTAGAATTGGTATGTCATGGCCAGACGGTCCACTTCATTTTTATTCAATAAATATTATTCCCTCGAGATAATCTTTCTTTCACAAAGTAGTCTTAAATAAAAGATGTTATACTTTAAAAATGTTAATTATAAAATGTTATACTTTATTCTTAATCTCTTGCGCTATTATCTCTTTCAAAACTGCGTCGATTAGTATTTCTTCGTCCTTAATAATTTTCGAAACGAGATTTTTATTTCTTGATTGTCTTCATTTACTTCAATTCCCATATTTTGACGATAAAAGATTCAAATTTTGTTTCAATTTAACTCTTCGAGGCACAGGATTTCAGAAAATAAATAGACCCTGTGGCACAGAAATTTCGTAGCGTTTTTTAATTAAACAAAATTGGTATCTTCTTATTGAAAGCATAAGCGCGTAATAATTCAACTGAATTTGTTGTTACACAATGAGACTTAAATAGCCCCACCGTGCGAACGAACAGAGCAAAAATGCAGCTATCGCAATATTACGAGGTGGGTTTTAAAATGTCCCACCATGCATTCTCCTACATTAAAAAGATGGGACATTTTTAATCCCATCCATGCCCCAAAGAGTTAATAGAAACGACTGGCAATTATATTTATTAAATTATGTACGAAATGTTCGTCACGAGTCTGACTCGTTGTCATAGTGCAAGTGGTTAACTTATTCTCGCACGTTGAACGCCTCCCTTTTCTAGTAGAAACGATTCCAGCAGTTATTGACCACCCTGTATACGAAACGAGGCAAAACAGAACACCAGGAATGAAGAAGCATGCACCGAAACAAATCTCCGGTCACGTGCGGGGCATGACTTCGTACTGTATCGGCATTTTCCCAGGCACAATAAACATTTCATTGAATCGTCGATAGGGTAGTAGGGGGGGGAGGGGGAGGGGAGGATGGAAAAACTCGCAGTATCGCTCCAAATTAATTCGATCCGTCCCGGTATTAATCGGATTTCGGGCGCGGGCGACAAAACCCCTCCGTCGAAAAAATACGCGGGACCGGAGGGTCCTCCGGCGTCGAACCAGTTTTCGGCGGGTATATAGATTTCGCTCGGGCCGTCATTGATATCCGGACGTCCGTCTGTTCCGTTCTCGGCCCGAGAACAGAGAGACGTCCGGGGGAATACGAGGCGACACGTTTCGCTCGGGCAACGTCGCGCTGTAAAACAACAACGGGGAGGAAGAGAGAGCGAGACAGAGAGAGCGAGAGCGAGAGAAAGGGAGAGCGAGACAGAGAGGAAGAGAGAGAGAGAAACAGAGAGACAGAGACTGAGAGATAGAGACAGAGACACAGAGATAAAAAGGAAAAGAGAGACGGAGAGGAATATAAAGAGGAACAGAGATAAAAAGAAAAAGAGAGAGAGAATAGACAGAAACGGAGAGAAATATAGAGGCAGTGATAAACAGGAAAAGAGAGAGAAGAATATAGACAGAAACAGGGAGATATATAGAGAGACGGAGATGAAATGGAAAAGAGAGACAGAGATGAAGAGGAATATAGAGAGAAACAGAGAGAAATATATAGAGAGAGATAAAGAGGAAAATAGAGATGGAGAAATATAAAGAGTAACAGAGAACAATATATTATACAAAGAGAGACGGTGATAAAGAGGAATATAGAGAGAGTTAAAGAGGAAAATACAAAGACAGAAATATAAAGAGAAACAGTGAGAAATATATAAAGAGGGATAGAGATAAATAGAAGAAGTGAGACAGAGGAATATAGAGAAAGTTAAAGAGGGAAATACAAAGACAGAAATATAAAGAGAAACAGTGAGAAATATATCAAGAGAGATAAAGATAAATAGGAAAATAGAGAGGAATAGACAGAAATTTATAGAAAAAGACAGAGATAAAGAGGAAAATTGAGACAGAGGAATATATAGCGAGAGATAAAGAGGAAAATAGAGATGGAGAAATATAAAGAGAAACAGTGAGAAATATATAAAGAGGGATAGAGGTAAAGAGGAAAATTGAGACAGAGGAATATATAGAGAGAGATAAAGAGGAAAATAGAGAGCGAGGTATATAGAGTGAAACAGAGAAAGATATATAGAGAAAGACAGAGATAAAGAGGAAAATTGAGACAGAGGAATATGCAGAGAGAAACAGAGATAAAAAGGAAGTGGAAAAGAGAGATGTGGAGAGAGGGGGATAGAGAAAGGGGAAGCGGAAGAAGAAGTTATAGCATCGCCGACGAAACTGCGACGATAAATAAAAAGTATCGTTGCTTTGCTATGCGCGTGGTGGACGAGAAATTTTCTTTCTCTTCGTTTTTTTTCCTACCGTCCTTCCCGTTGTTTTGTTGTTGTTGTTGTTGTCCGTTTCTCTCTCTCTCTCTCTCTCTCTCCCTCTCTCTCTCTCTCTGTCGACCGTCCCACCGTTTATTGGACTTGTTTCGCGCGCGTAAATAATGCGACCGTGCCTCGCCGGAAACCTGGCCCAGCGCTCTTTCTACAAAACTCGAGGCGGATCGTAAAACTGCTTCCGAACGGTAAGTCGACCGTAACCTTATGTTACATTTCAGCGCGCGGCCCGCGACACGGCCGAAACGACGCGCGGTATGAAATATCGCCTGTAAATTCTCTTATAGATATCCCCGCTCCATTATGACCCGGGGATTAATGTTCGCTGGATCATTAACGGTGCGCCGGACGAGACAATCGAGAGAGAGAGAGAGAGAGAGAGAGAGAGAGGGAGAGAGCACGCGCGCCTACAAGACTGAGGATCGTAATGACCGAACGATTATTTAGTATATATCGCGGTTTGATCAACGGCCATCAAACCTGTCGTCTATATTTCAACCGAATCGAATGATCCTACGGTTAGTTACGTGGAGGTAAACGTGATTTACGATCGATTTCTATAGCAGAGTTCGGCAGTGATCTGATTGTTTCCGATGAATATTTATTTCGTATCATTATCCGAATTCCCTTTGGCTCGATGTTTTAATCGGATAGTTCGTCCGCCGTAAATTATTCTATTTAATCGAATGCGAATATAATTTTATTCGGATAAATCTTTATTCAGAAAATATTCTATTAAAATTTTGTTCGAATCTATGGTCGTAATCACTGTAACATAACCTTGACATTACTGTTTGATGGCTCGAAATATTATACTTATAAGTGGTGTAATATTTCTTTGGAAATAAATAAATATTCTACTTGACACGCACGTCAAGAAATTATAGTCTTCTTTCAAATGCCAATTGCGCCGAAACTTAAAATAGCTTACCCAAATGTTCGATCTCTCTTTCTTTGCTGACGTAATTAATTAAGAAATTATATAACGAACACTTGACTCTTTATTACTTCGGGAATCGAATGACAAGCATCGGTGAGGTGAACAAAGTGAAAGGAACGTTTTATTATTAGGAATGGCGTAACAAGGTGCGAAGTGCAACGCGATAGCGTCTGGTAAGAATGATTGCATTATGAAGAATTTCTATTTTAATTTCTTTTTGTGCTGCCGTTGAATAAGCTAGAGATTATAGTATGATATAAATTAAAATTATAACATAACCTAATATAAGTCAAGTAACCTCTTTAGGGATACTGTCACGTATGTGTCCGTTCAGTTTTCTGAAAATTATAATTATTCTAAGTATAAAGACAATGAGAATTGCAATACCTCAAAAATACCGAAAAAGCCTTATATAATAAAATAAAATGGATGATAAATAAAAAAGAAGAAGTTAACTGGATTGTTCCCTACTATAAAAATTCATCCCTGAAGAGGTTAAGATGTACTACCGTCTTCTATTGTTCAATTATGACAAGATTACGCCGAGATTATGTATAGTATTATAGTAGTATAAATAAGGTGTTAGGAAGATAAATAATTGTCGAAATATGTCAAGGAACAACTGCATTATAATTGGCTATTTTTCTGGAACGACAATGTTTGGACCACAACTGCTTGAAACGCATTGATTTCCCAGATTGCTAGAAGCAATTAACCGTTCCCATAATTGATCGATACGTCAAACAAGTATGCACAGATTCCTAGGGATTTCAGTTCAAAGGAAATTCCATAACTCTATCGCGATCGCAATTAGTGGAAAATATTAATGCAAATTCATACGGGCGGGGGGGTCGCGCATTATTGGTCGCGAAAGATCAAAGGGCGAATCAGCCGGTCGATTATGAAATTCGAAACACCTGCGAGACTCTTCTCTTTGTTATCGTTCGTTCCTTAGAACGCGCGCAGAAATCGGAAAAATCCAGCGAACCGTCAGCATAATATCAACGCCATGTTTAACAGCATAAAGCTTACAATCTCGCTTTATAGCGAATAATATTTTCTTTTATTTTTTAATTAATATATAACAATTTAAGGAGATATTTTATACAGTTCCTATAGAGTATTTGTAAAAATTAATTCGACTCTGATGAATGAAATTCTTTTTAAAAATTGAACTCGTTTAAAAAGATATTTTATTTAGTCTTTATAGAATATTTGGAAAAATTAATTGGAATCTACGGAATGAAATTTTTTTAAAAAATTGAGCTCGCTTAAAAAGAAATTTTATTCTGTCTTTATACAATAGAATATTTGAACAAAAATTGGTCGAAATATAACGAACCGAATTTTCTTTATAAAAGTGGCCTGCTTTTTTAAAAAGAAATTTTATTTGGTCTGTATAAAACATTTGTAAAAATTAGTGGAAATTTAACGTATCAAATTTTCTTCAAAAATTAAGCTTGCTTAAGAAGAGATTTTATTCAGTCTTTACAGAACATTTAAAAAAATTGGTTTAAATATAACGAACTGAATTTTCTTTATAAAAATGGTCTGCTTTCTTAAAAAGAAATTTTATTTGGTCTGTATAAAATATTTGTAAAAATTAGTAGAAATTTAATAAAGTAAATTTTCTTTAAAAATTGAGCTTGTTTAAAAAGAAATTTTATTCACTGTTTGTAGAATATTTCTACAAATTAGTTGAAATCTAATGAACCGAATTTTCTTTGAAAATTGAGCTCCTTTATTTGGTTATCCGGCGCACATACTGGAAACGCGGAGCGTTCAAGTCAAGCGATAACAGTGCTAATCTCAAAAGGAAAAGATGGTTTCATTCCCTGCGGGTAGTAACTTCTCCATTCTCTTCGATATTTATTTCTGCGTAAATCGCCACGGTTAATTCAAGAATAAAATAAAATGTAAGAAAAGGCAGACAATAATTCAAGAACTAATCTTAATTTTATTTCGTATTAAACAGAATAACACAGTATGTATATGTATCGAGTATTTAAAAGATTCCAACGATAAATATGAAATAAAAATGTCACTGATGTTTGTCAATCGAAACGATTTATTCCACTTTATCAATTAAGTACTTTATGCGACATGCAAAATGTATTTCATTCTGAAATATGGAAAAACGAAGAACTCGATATTATCAACGATGGAAAATGTGAAATGAATCGATGTAGTCCATCGAAGCTTGAGAAGACGCTTCCGTTTATATAAATAAATTATTACATGTTGCTTCAGAGACGACTGCACGTTTTATTGACCCTTTGAAATCGTATATCTACTCTCAGTCACCAGAGCTATTTATTTATTCCTTTATTTTTACATAAAACTTAAACATATTATCGTGCCATGTATATCTCAACTTTAAAAAAGGAATAATCATTTTTATTATTAACAAATTTCATTATATAATAAATTCTATTATTAATAAATATATAATATACATAATTAATAAATCATATACCACTGTCCATTCAACAAAAATTAATTCCAATCAGCATGTCACCTACCTATAAAAATACGTCAACAAAGGGTTAAAAGACCGAAACGAGGCAACGAGAGTGTCGATCGAAGCAAACGAAGACACGGGAGATATTGTCCCAGAAATTCGGAATTACCCGGATCACTTTCGTCTGAAAGGGTTATTATCGTTACATTGCACGACGATCGCATTAAACTACTTTTAGAAAGCGAATCGCTTGGAGGCACTTCGTCACGGAAGTAGTGGAATCTGCATCGGACGCGACGTAAATCTGAAGGGTATCATAGGGCTTTATTAAACGTCGATATTCGAGCATCATTTTGATTCGATGTAACGCGGCATTATCATTCTGCCACATTCGTGACCCGCTTTTTTTTCCACGCACGTATCCTCGATCATCTGATAGTATATTAGAACTGTCAGTGAAAAACGCTGCATTTCAATTATTGCGAATATGTATTCCGATTTACGTTAGAAAAAATATTAATTAATATTACGGACAATATTATCGAATTTATTTCGAAATATATTTATTAGAGCATTGATTTCGTAAGATATTTATCAGAGCATTTATGTCGCAATATATTTATCAGAGAATTTATTTTGAAGTATATTTATCGGAGCGTTTAATTCGCAATATATTTATCGTTGCATTTATTTCGCAATATATCATATTTATCGTAGCATTTATTTCGCAATATATTCGTCATAGCATTTATTTCGTAATATATTTATCACAGCATTTAATCGCCGATATAATAAACCTCCAGCTTTTATAATCTTCTGCAAAGAGTAACATAAATTATGGATATTATTTTTCGACGTAAATTTCAAGGAAATTTTATTAAAAAGCAAATTATATCAACAGGAATAACTTTTTACGAAATTGAATCTGAATTAAAAATATATCTTCCTCGGACGTTTATCTCATTCTGGTGTCTGTAATCAAAGTAACGTGATTTCCAAGTGCGATAAAGAGTAGCAAATCGTTCGACAAGAAAATTCGAAATCAGGAAAAATGACGTGCGCAACGTCCCCTAATTTCGTACGTGTCGCGTCGTATATCATTCCCCGCGCAGAAGCCCCGGCAACTTGAAGAAATAATGGGCTCGGTCGCGAAATGGCCCATAAAATTCTGTCCAATATTCGGGCGTCGCGCGACCGGAAGCGTCGCCCAGCCGCTAAACGGGCGCAGACAAAAATTTCGAAAGGAACAGAGCGAATTGGCGCGCCGCCGTGACGTGCCGCGCGTATAAATTCCATTAACCCGGTCGCATCCGCGGAACCGTCTTTAATTTCGCTCAGCCGGCGAGGGCGTAAAACGAAGCGGATATACGGCAGTTCGTAAAAGTAAATTTTTGTTGTGCTCGCGCGACATAAGGAGACACTTTCGACGGCGTTTATCGCAAGGAGGAAGAGCTACGTAATATCGTTCCTCGCGGTAATCCGACAGCGCTCGTCTACGCCCGGGAAAGGGTTGCCGCGTCGAACGGTATCAAGACAATATTTTTCATCGAGCACAGTCGACCGAACAATCGGGCCATTTCACATTTTGCTTGTCGCGTCGGCCACGAGCGACGAAATTGTGTGCTCGGATATTATAATTGATTTTATATTAATAAAATTTTACGATTTTTACAGTTTAAATTATATCAACTGAATTTTACTATAATTTCTTGATTTTTAATTTGATTAGAGCAGTCGAAGTGTTACCCAAAATGCCATAATTTCGAATAAGAAAAGTTTATCGTCGGAAATGCGGAGCTCCACGTGATAAAATTGGCGTTACATTTACCGTGACATAATTCATTAAAATTTCTGCAAAATAAAAGTGGCCGGCTTTTCATGCAAAGCGAACGTTTTCCGTATTAATCCTGAGAGACAGGAATTAGATGGACGTTTCATTGTTCACTTAATCATTTTAACAAAATTTCAAACAGCGTGTCGCTATTCTTCAATTATTCCAATTTTTCTGCTTATTTTTTTAAATATAATTATGAACATACAGGATGCCTTTATTAATTATAAGTATTTACCGTAATATCTTACAAATCTTAATATTAAAAATTCATTTACATTTCACCATTTACATAAATAACGTATATTAAAATTAAAAAACCAATTTAATCTTTTCTCATGCAATTTCAGTCCTAATCTAACCTAAAATTTCAAACATTAACCCTCTACAGTACGATTTTAACTATAGTTACATTCGTTAGCCTAATTACCGTAACAAAGCAAGACAATTTTTATTTCCTTAAAGTCTCTTTTTACTTTCACACCTGTATTTTCTCATAAAAAGAATCTGTTTCGTTTTAGATAGCATAAATAACATTCGTCGCTAACTTTCTCAACGAGTCTGTCACGTTCTTCCACTGCGAGGGGTTGAAATAAAACTGTAAATCTGATTCAGCTAACTGTTAAATAGAGTTTAATATTAAAAATTCATACAACATTTCACCATTTACATAAAGAACGTATATTAAAATTAAAAAACCTGTTTCATCTTTTCCTATGCAATTCTAACCCTAACCTAACCTAAAATTTCAAACATGAACCCTCTACAGAACGATTTTAATTATAGTTATATTCGTTAGCCTAAATACTGTAACAAAACAAGACAATTTTAGTTTTCTTAATATTTCTTTTACTTTCCCACCGATATTTTCCCACCAAAAAAATTTGTTCCGCTTTAGATAGCATAAATAACATTTTACATTTACTACGTCACTAACTTTCTCAACGAGCCTGTCACGTTCTTCCAGCGCGAGGCGTATAAAACGGTAAATCTGATTCAGCTAACTGTTAAATGGAGTTTTGAACATCGATTGCGCGTGTAATTCGTCGCAGCTTCCACGCACGAATACCCGGTTTATGAAGTTTGTTCGACGAGAAGCGGCGCGCGTCTCGGTGCGTAGGACGCAGCGCCGCAGTTAGGCGAAATTAACAGGAAACGAGAATCCTCTTACCCGCGGCGTGGCCGGCGCCATTATTCCATTTGCGGAGCCGGTTCCGGCCACCTCGGCGTATAAATCCGCGCGGGATCGAGTGGCGTTTCGCGCTCGGCATGAGAGCCGCTGCAATAATTACAGGACAATTATTCCTTTCTCGGCGGCGAGGATTTCCATCGCTTTAACCAGCTGAATCCCGTCGGCGACTCTCTTCCTCTCATCTCGTTCTGTCTCTCTTCATCGCGTTCTGTCTCTCTTCCGTCTCCGCGCTCCGTCTCTCTATCGGCACCGATTCGGGGCGGAATCTCGCGGCAGCCGATTTTCCTCTTATCCGGGCGGATAGAATGTTTCTATGACGGGTCTAATGGCGGCCGCCGCTCCTCGCGGAGCCCCTGCACAATCTAACGCACTCGTTGCTACTTGCTCCACGCCATTGTACTCGGGATATATACTATCGATCCCTCCGGCCTCTCTTTCTTCTTCCTGCCTACCGCCGCAGCTTTTTCAAGCCCGTCTCTGGCACCGGCGCGCGAAAAAGTGCCGCGGGAAAAGGCGAGAGAGTTCGGCTTCACGACGACGACGACGCGGGCGCTTGGCGATTACTTACGCGCGGAGCGGGGTAAAAACGGATGCCGAATCGCTGGTCGTTTGCCTCGATTCGACGTAAATAGGGACGATCGAGCTGTGAGAAGTGTCGCCGAATCTACGGGGTGGCTCGTGCAATCCGTCCGGCTGCGATGTAGCGCGAGCGGAATTGGAACAGAGGAATTGCCGATCTCTCGGCTGGCGCTACCACGCGTGGGAAAATATTTCAATGTTCTGCTGAGGGAAGGGGAGGGGGAATGATGGGGTTCTATATTTTGAAACGAGCTGAGGTGGAATGGTACATGATTTTTTTGGAGGGAGATGTAGATATGCGGATTTATGGTTTGATCTTTGATTTTGTGGAATGATTTATTTGGCATTTTTGTAAATGTTGCTGGAAAAGTTGTAGAGTATCTTGTGTATCAGGGTGAGAAACTAGAAACTTTATTCTTTAAAATTAGTGCATGTAGAATGGTTTACGATTTTTTTAGTCGAAGTTGTAGTTATTCAAATTTCGACGATTTTTTGGTGATTAGCATTCTTTTTATTTTATTTAGCATTTCTTTGATCTTAAGGAACAGCTTATTTGTAATACCTGAAATTTTTATTTAAAAAAATCGTGAAATATTTTGTTTACCTGGGTATGATATTATAGACTTTACTCTTTAAAATAAGTGTAAGTAGAATAGATTATGATTTTTTTACTCGAAGTTATAGTTATTTAAATTGTGCCGATTTTTTGGTGATAACGTAGCATTCTTTTGATCTTAAAGAATGGCTTACTTATACTACTTGAAATTTTTACCAAATAGGATCTTAAAATATTTTATATACTGAGACATGAAACTAGAGATTTCATCCTTCAAAATGAGTACATATACGTAAAACAGTGTAGAATCTGTCTATTCAAAGTTATTGATAATCAAATCTTAATGATTTTTTGGTGATAACGTAGCATTCTTTTAATATTAAGAAATAGCTTACTTATACCACTTGATATTTTTACGAAAAAGAAATCGTAAAATATTTTGTATACCAAGATATAAAACTAAAGATTTCACTCTTCAAAATGTGTATACATAAAACAGTACAACCTTTCCACTCTAAGTTATGGATACTCAAACTTTGACGATTTTCTGGTAATAACTTATAGCATTCTTTTAATTTTACGGAATAGCTTACTTATACTATTTGAAATTTTTACCAAAAAGGATTACAAAATATTCTGTATAGTAAGACATGAAAATAGAGATTTCACTCTTCCCTTGACATAACCTTAACGCTTTATCTACCGGTCATCCGGTCGCAAAAATTTTCGTTTCTATTTTGATTTTACTTATCTTATTAATCGCGAAAGAAATGTAATATTTAAAAAGTTATATAATAATATTGAAACTTGTAGTGCGATCTAACATATTTATCTCAATAATAGATACAAAATTAATGGTTACTATGGCATCCGATTCACAGGCTACCAATCGGGGGGAAGAAGCCGATTTATAGGCTACCGGTCGATAAAGTGTTAACATAACCTCAAACTTTCACGATTTTCTGATCGTACTTACTTAAACTATTTGAAATTATTACTAAAAAGAAATCGTAAAACATTTTATATACCAGTACATGAAACGAAATTCTACGCTCTATAAAATGAGCATAGATAAATAAATAACAACTAAAAGCGATCAAAATAGCTACAGAACATAAAACGTATGCTTAATCGACAATTCGAGTTTGAAAAAGGAGAACCTTTACATCTTATTATCGGATTTTTAATGCGTTTACGGAACATTCCATTCGCAGGATAATTCGCGTAATTTTCTTTGCGTTTCGCAGAAATAAAATTACTTCGCCCCCGCTTCGATTCTCCCCGCGCCGAAGCGAAGAATATATTTTCAATATTTAACTTGCCGAGGTAACTCTGTCGAATCCAGACGAAATATCATGCCGGCCGTGCTGGGCGACTTTCGAATTAACCGTGAAAAGTTCTACGGAACTCTTTAAAAATAATACCGCGCACTCATGAGAGCAAACTATGAAAATTGGCCGCGGAGTGTTCAACTCTGCGTTGCACCTTTGACCTACTTCCGATTCCTCGTCATGCATTTTTAATCGGCGCGAAGAGAAGTATTTTTCCTGGGAGCATTATCGCTCGCCGCTCTGAAACCGTGGGGAAGAATGGCGCAAAAGAAGTTCGGTCTCGCGGCGATATAATTGACGAGGGAAAAACCGGGGAAAAGGAAAGGGAAGTCCGGAGGATGCGTTTTGTTTTAATGAAAGAAGATATTCGGATCTTTAGATATTCGGTGCTTCAACCGCTTGCCTCGTCATCTATTTTTAAAGAGACTCGTCTACGTCACATTTCTTTTTTCACTTAATATATTTCTGTAAATTTCATTTTTATATTAAATAATACTAAGAATTTATTGTAATCAATAAATGTTAAATAAATATCATAATACTATTTGTAATATATAGAGATAAATATGATATATATAAATATATATACCATAATACTAATATTAAATAAGAGTTAAGAAATATCCTTTTCAAATTACAATAAAATTCAACATACCACGCTGTAATGATTTTTGCTAAAAATAGTTATCTTCTTAAGTAATAAATATGTCTATAAAATTAATTTTGACGTACTTAAATCCATCGTAAAAAACGCTATAGAAATTTTGAAAATTTTATTTTAAAACATATCAAAGTTATCTTTACTATGTTATTTCACGCATGGAAATTTCTGTGAAAAAACCTATTAATCGCCACTTGTCCCCACTGTCATAAGTCATCAAATCGCAACGGAATAAGCGTACATTAAATTTAAATCGAGTCGACTAAAATGGAAGCCGATAATACGCGTCCTATCTCGAGTTTATTAGCGAATCGCTAACACCGGGCATTGCCGTATAACTCATCCCGATAAAGATATAATTCCCACAAAGCTAAATTTTATATTCATCACGATCGCGATACAATCTCGACGCATATTAAAGCTCGAATAGATTTATGCGAGCGCCCGATATCCGCGTAAACTTGATAATAGTTGCGGGTTCGCGTCGCAATTATTTCGCCCGGTTTTCATTCTTTGTACGGCTGTCGTCGCGATGAATGTTTATAGAAAGTTTCCCCCCCGTTTCATTTTTCACGGCAATCAAAAGGCTAACCCGCGCGCGGCTCGCCGAATCGATTCGCGCGCCTACATTTTTAAAAAGTTTATTGAATAACGAAGTTTGAAATAGACCGCGCCCGCCTCGATTGTCCGTCAGGCGAGGTATTCGGGATTTTTCGAAGAAAATAAAATAAGGCGAACTTTATTATTACGCCGTAACCGTGGCACCGGCTTTTCTCCTCGGTTAATAAATAGCAACTTTTAATTCCATCAAAGTTCGCGGCGCATTCGTTTCTATTCCGGCGAGAGAGCGGCAAGTTCGACGCACGGATCGCGGTCTGTTAATCAACTTTATCAGAGATTCCGCCGTGGGTTAACGCCGATGTATATGCATTTCAATGTCCATTGTGCGCGGCCCCGAAAGTCGCGGTGTTCGAATGGGAAGGAGGAGCGGCTCGCCGACATTGCTAAATCGCGAGCTGGGCCCCTATTGTCGTCGGGCGTCGCAGAAAACGCGTAGCCAAAGAGACGACCCGGCTCGAATTAAATATGACGGGTCAGCGTTCGGAACTTTGCCGTGCCGGCTCCCCTCCTGGGGGGCTCTCCGGTGTCTATTCATTAGCTTTCCTTTAAGTCGCACCTGTTCAGGTTACGGACGGGCTTCCGGCCGACAGCGCCGACATCATAAATCGATAAGGAAGCGACGTCGGTGCAGCGACGCGTCTCAATTTTCCGACGAAAGTTGTGCCTTCTGATTTCGAACTCTTTCTTCTCCGGTAATCGGCCACGGTGCGCCCTTTAATCTCCGTCCTTTTCCGCGTCCGCTCGGGCTCCCGAGGAAGATATAGACGGAGGCTGGGGGGGCATGGACACCGGCGTGTAAATTGATTGATCGGGAAAAAGTTCCGCCGGGAAATGTCCGTAGTCGTCGTCGCCGCCTCGCCGGCCCGACGTATTTTTCTCCAAGATTAATTAAATAGTTTAACCTAAGCGAAATTTGTTTCAAAACTAATTAGCTACGTGAAAGCGTCGAGTTTTATCTGCGCCGCATACCTGGCTCCCGCCTTTTTCCAAGACCCCTCGGTCGGCGCTCTCTCTCTCTCTCTCTCTCTCTCTCTCTCTCGTTCCACTTTTCGGCGGCCGTTTGTCCCCGAACGGGCGCCGACGACGGATATAGGCGAAATGAAATCGATTGTCGCATCAACGCCGACATTATTTTTGAAGCCGCGGCGAGACGAGAGCACTCGCGGTTAGCTGCGACAATAGCTCGGCCATTTTTGCTTTACGGAGACGGCGAATATCGTTCGTATAAAAATATGCTTCGCCGCTTCGTCGAGGTCGGAAAATTGATCCTCGTAGAAGTCTGGAATCACGCGGGAAAAAGGAGACTGGGTCGTTTGTAATCCGAATTGGATGTTTTATATTAGTCAGAATGTTAAGGTTAACATTACGGATTTATTTTGTGTGCATAATCTTATTATAATTATTTTACCAGTTGACTAGGTTTCGCTTTCACTTTTCTGACTACTCATTGATTTATTCTACTTGAATTATATATCAATTGTCTGACTACTCATTGAATTACTTTACTTGAATCATATCACTTGTCTGTCTACTCATTGATTTATTCCACTTGAATCATATCACTTGTCTGTCTAGTCATTGATTTATTCTACTTGAACTGTATCACTTGCCTGGTTACTCGTTGATTCATTCTACTTGAATTATATATCACTTGTCTGACTACTCATTGAATTACTTTACTTGAATCATATCACTTGTCTCTCTACTCATTGATTTATTCCACTTGAATCATATCACTTGTCTGTCTAGTCATTGATTTATTCTACTTGAACTGTATCACTTGCCTGGTTACTCGTTGATTCATTCTACTTGAATTATATCACTCGCCTGACTATTCATTGATTTATTCTACTTGAATTATATCACTTGTCTGACTACTTGTTGATTCATTCTACTTGAATTATATCACTCGCCTGACTGTTCATTGATTTATTCTACTTGAACTATATCACTTGTCTGGTTACTCGTTGATTTATTCTACTTGAATTGTATCACTTGTCTGACTACTCCTTGATTCATTCTACTTGAATTATATATCACTTGCGTGACTACTCGCCGATTTATTCTACTTGAACGGTATCACTTGCCTGGCTACTCGTTGATTTATACTACTTGAATTATATCACCTGTCTGACTACTTATTGACCTACTCTACTAGAATGATCTCATTTGGCTCATCGTACACCCTTATTTCACTTGCCTGATCGCATCGTATTTTCGTTTCACTTGCCCAATAATAACTAGACTACGGATATTATTTAATAACAGTTAATTAATCAATTTATTTAACAGTTTAGACATTTTAAAACACTGTTGCATTATTTTCAACACGTTAAAATGATTCCAATTAATTGCTACGTAGCTTCTATAATATTGCAATCGATGGACACAGTTTTTTACATTGCATAAAAATCTTCCAGTCTGACTGTAGCGTATATTCATTTCACTTGTTTGATCATAACATATCTTCATCTCTCCTGTTTGACTGTAGCACAATCTCTGCTACCCATGTTTGACTAGAGTACCACTGGAATAGACCAACGTTCTCTACGTGTGTTGCCGTAAGACGCTGTAGCCAATTTGTCTGGCCATACACCGGTTCATTCTACTAGCGTGATTACTTTGTGAAAGAAATATTTCTGCAACGGGTTAGATAAATGTACCGTCATTTTCATTTTATTATCATTGAAATCGCAAAGAACAATTCCGCTGAAAATATACTTCTTTATTCTCGCATACGATGTTATAAAAATTGCGGGAAATTTAAATAAATTCAATCATACCAGTATAAATTTAAGAATTAAAACATGACAGTGAAGAATTTTAATCGAAACAATGTTATTCCTTTCTGCCGGCTTATCTTTCGATCATAAATATCGTGGAAGCTTTCGACACTCGACGTGTTAAAAGACACGGAACACCATATGAAAGACGAAGTTAATCGCGACAAGGTCGGAGGATCAAATGAAAAGACTGTCTCGCTTCCGCCGCGATTAAATTTCGAGTCTCCCTTTGAATGAGTGTTTGCGATCACGGCGTGCTTAGCTCCCTTTTCAACGAGTAATGTGTCGACCGCGGCGGGGCCCAAATTAGAGCGATCCTTTGTCGAACAACAAAACGGGATGAATGAAAAAATTGGATGAGGGAAGAAAGAGCCGTGGTACCGGAGGACAAATGAACTTATTCCCGGCGCTCGGCGAGGACCGGTTCAACGAATTTCGACTTTGATGTCTCCTTTGGCCAAATACGGAAAGGTTTCCGTTCCCTTTAATTCAACGGCGGAGCGTCAGGATTTTGTTCGGACGACCGGCCCCGTTACCTTTTTTTCTCCCGTTCGGCTGTCCGCCAACGTCCGCCGCCCATGTAATTTCTTCTTCTTTTTCTGGTCGGCGCTCCCTCATGGGAAAGAAACAAGTGACCAATTCTTTACTCGGATAACAAGCTCGGTCACCAGAACGGTGACGAACTGGAGTTCGCTCGGTCTTATCGTTGAACACGAGGTATCCATTCTGATTACACGGCGGCTCCCATTTCCTCTTTACATTGCAAACTGCAATGGAAACTATGGACCTATGGATGGAAATTAAATGGACCGTTTATTTTGAAAGTGATGCATGTCCAATTGACAGAGGCAGGTGGCTTAGCTGATGGTTGCCGATCAGTAGCCTATTTTACATTTCGCATATCGCATTCCGCATCCAAAATTCCGCATTCCGTATTCCGCATTCAGCACCCAAAATTCCGCATCAAAATTTCCGTATTCGGAACCCAAATTCCGCACCTAAAATTCCGCATTCGGAACCCAAATTCCGCTCCTAAAATTCCGCATTCCGCAACCAAAAATCAGCAACCAAAATTCCGCATTCCGCGCCCTAAAGTCTGCATAAAAAATTCCGCAGAAAAATTCCACATGCGGAGATTCCGCAAGAAAGTTCTGCACAAAAATTCGGCAAAAAAATCCGTATGCGGAATGCAGAATTTTGTGCGGAATTTAGGGAATGGAATGTGGATTTTTGGATGTGGAATGCGAAATTTTTGGTTGCGGAATGCGGAATTTTGGATGGGGAATGCGGAATGCGGTATGCTATGATTACGCAATTTCATTTACCGACCAATTTTAAATTGAACAAAACATAGAAATTATTTAAGTAATTAAGCACGAACCAGTTATACATAAGAAATTTACATTAAATTAAGCATGAATTACGTGATAACATATTTTTTTTCAAAAATGGACTTACAACGCTTTCAAAACAAGCGGTCCAAATATTCCTACGCAGAAGCGTGCTGGAATTGAAAAAATAATAGAAGAGCAAAGAAGTAATTAAACTTCTACGCATATTTACCTTTTTCAATTACACCGACCGCGGATTCTGTGAATTTTTAAAACACACGAGTTGGCGGAAACAATGCAGAACCTTTATGCTTTCCAATTTGTTGAAATTATCAGAAACGAGTCGGGCACAATCTGCCATTTCGTTAGACTATATTAATAAGAACGGCGCATGTATTTACACGTTGCGCACTGATTTCATAGGAAATTGTAGAAACGACCGTCGAAAGTGCAAAGTGCAACGTGCAGCAAACAAGTTTATTTGAAGCGAGCATATTCTTTCTCGTATAAACCTCACTCCCGAGCGTCGCAAAAAGAGGGAAGAGAGAGAGAGAGAGAGAGCAGAAGTTTCCGCAGAAAATGGTGGTTTCCCGCGGAAAATTCGGTTACACGGCGCGGATGTTATCGAGCGGTGTTGTTCGTATGCACTCGTAACATCAGCGACCAGAAGACAATCTTGGAACAATAAAACTTTGCCGGGACCGAATCAATGAGCGGGAGTGCACGCCGTTGAGTGAATCGCGAAAGGGAGCCGCGCGGCGGAGCACGGACTGGCGGAACTTTGGATTACCGGGAGAGAGGCTTGTGCGTTTCTCATAAGAAGCGGGACGAGTTGCGAAACTGGGGAGCTATGTCGTGATAATTAGAGACTTCTGTTTCGCGGAACGAAGGGAAGTTTAAGTTTCTAGCAAATCGTCCCCATCCATTCTCTTCCCCGCGACCTTCTGCCGCTGTCTGTTGCAAATATCTTTGGCATTTCTCGTTACCAGTGTCCATTTAATCCCAACTTCCTTCGTATCACAATTACGAATGATGTTTATGAATTACTCGCCTCCGCGACGAACACTTTCCATTATGGCGAACTCGGCGAATCCCTGAATGGGCCAAACTGCTCGCATAGTTCAAATTATTGTGGCATAAATCATATTCTCGAAAATTTTCATTTGCGTCTTTCAATGCGATTTATATGCGTGAGAACGTTAAGGTATAAATTATTGATTTATAAATATTGAATTTAATACGTATAATTTAATAGATATAGAATTTATAAATATATAGAATTGATAAACGTTAAAACTGTAAATTTTCTAGAAATTAATTCTGAATAATCTCGATAATAAATTTGGTCATGATAAACGTTGTCAGTGAACTATAATGTCACTTACGTCATTATGATTGCAATCCATTTACGAATTTTTTGTGCAACATATTTTTATCGAAATAAAAATTTTCAGAGAGAACTGTAAAAATTAGAAATGAAATAAAAATAGATCGTTCCTTTCAAAGAATTTGATTAAAATTTATGTTTCGCCTATTCAGTTTTGTCATAAATGAATAAAATCCATAGTCCGGCGATGCTATTTATACGCAAGCGCATAAGTTTCTATTTTACGCGGGAGAATTAAATTTACCGAAATAATTTAGCGGACCTCAAAACACGTTCTCATGAAAAATTCAAGTATCCACGTTTTATCATCAGGCGAACGATGCATTAGGGCAACAGGCTACACCTGGCAAGTTTACAGTTCATATACTCCACGCTTGTCCAAACTTTTAAAAGTATCGCGCACTGCACAAAATATTAATAAAGTCATACCATCGTAAAAATAAATTAATTTTAATATCGAAACATATTTCAGTGAAATTTTGCCGGAACTTTATGGTATGTGGAATGTGGTATAGGAGGTAATACGCGTATACAAGGGTGAGTCAGAAGGTTCTCCTAATGGAGGGCGGAGAAATGAAAAGAATGATATCATTATGTATCTTCCTCGATCTCACTTTAACCTGAACGCAGTTCTCATGCGAGACATGTAATTTCATTTATTTATTTTCTCATAAAAATATGCTTCTATTGTTGGTATAACGAGTGAAAAATAACCAGCATTTACAATCAAAATTTCGTAAAATGAATCATATCCTGGCGAGGGTAACTTAAAAATATCTGTTGTAATTTGTGTAAAAAAGTAATCAATACTCAGATTAAAAAATGGAGAGCAGAATTAATATGAAAATTATTATATTGTAACAAATATTACATTTTATATTTTTAGAAGTTTAGTAATAAAAATATCTGTTGTAACTTGTTTAAAAAACTAATCAATATTCATACTAAAAAATGGAGAGTAGAATTAATATGGAAAATATTATATTGTGACAAATATTATATTTTCTATTTTCAGAAGTTTAGTAATAAAAATATCTATTGTAATTTATATAAAAAAGTAATCAATATTCAGGCTAAAAAATGGAGAGTAGAATTAATATAAAAAATATTATATTTTCTATTTTCAGAAGTTTAGTAATAAAAATATCTATTGTAATTTATATAAAAAAGTAATCAATATTCAGGCTAAAAAATGGAGAGTAGAATTAATATAAAAAATATTATATTTTCTATTTTCAGAAGTTTAGTAATAATTATGGTTAATGTACTCTTCGTTTTTCATTGTAAGGTATTCAAGTTTCCCGCAGATGTGTTTAATATATCGGTATAAGAAGCTTCGCTATTATCTTCCGAGAACAGTTTTCGATACAAAGGTTAATTTGGAAGTTAATAAAGGTCTCCACCGGCTGAATAATATCTTGGCACTCGCAGCTGCAGTAAGTTTCCAGGAGCGAAGGATCTCTGCCTATTCCGTAGCTCGTCGTTTTAGCTGTTCGCCCCTCTCACTCTCCCTCTCTCCCTCTCTCCCTCTCTCCTTCTGCCTCTTCACAGCTGAACCACTTTCATTTAAAAATTAATTAGAAAGAAACTTCCACCGACGCGACGGCCAGTTATCAAACTATTGGTAGGCTTCTTCATCGTTTCATATCAGTTCGAGAAATAATAATTGCTTCGAAAAATTTTCGGAATTGACGGCTTTGACATTAAAATATAAATTTTCAAGTATTTATTATATTTGCAATAATCAATCACATTGAGTAAATTTTTAAATAGAAATTACCAATGTTGTTATATGAAATTAAGTATGATTCTTAAAATTTTTGAGTTCGCAGAATTAATTGTTTAATATATTCACGGTGCAATGTGTAAATCGTCGACGAGATTAATTACTATGGTTTTAAAATCTCTATTTGAAAAGAAAAATCAGAGATCAAGTTACAGTTTAATAACTTTTGATTTATTAACTTTATAATATTATATGAATAAATAAATATAAAATTTAAATATAAGTACTCAATTACGTTGCAAATGAAATGTAAATTTTAAATAGAGGTAGCATAATGAAAAAGGAGAATAAAAGGTACACTCCATAGAGGTACTGCTTTTATTACAGACTGTTCATAGGAAGTATCCAAGTAGATTTTTCAGAGTTGCATTTTCTCATCAAGCAAGATTAATTATTACGATGTTCGGAGCTCTTGTGCGAATCTATAAAGTGAGGAAGAGAGAGGAAGAGAGATGAAGAGAGAGAAAGAGAGAGAGCGCGCGCGCGACTGTTAATTCATGTTTGAAATGACCGTTAGGTCCATGCCGCGCGAAGGGATTAAGATAAAATTCGTTCCTTCTTTTAAAGCATTTCCACTCCGCTGCTCTCTTCTCCTTCGTTTTCATTTCCCTCCGCCGCCCTTTTATCCCGTCATCCCGTTCTATTTTCTTTAATATTACCTTTTCTATGGTTACGCCCTTTCCGCCGCTATTTGTATTCTCATTCAATTCTATCTACTTTCAGCTGAACACTTCATTATCTAATGAAATTTTCTACTTCGGATGTGACCGTGCCTTAACCATCGACCGGCGCCGCTGATGTTATCCATCAAGCCTTTCTCTCCGCGTCCCTTCGCGAACGGGTAATCATTCTTTTTATCAAAAAAGGGCCCGACCCAGGAATGTGAAACTCGCTCGCCAAGTTCACGGGCTCTCTGGTACAAACGAATTGCTTTTTAGAACACTGCCGCGACTTCTCGTGGAAGTTTTATTCGCAGCTGTAGAATATTATTATGGGGTTTACTTTGTTGAAGTGCGGAAGCAGATGTCTTGAAGTATGAGAGTAAGTTTTTTTTAAAGAAAAAGGGTAATGATTAAGTGTAATGAAGTTTCGGAGTAAGTGCTTTGAACTCCTGAGGTGGTTATTTTGAAGTTCAAGAACAAATATATTTAGGTTCGTGTTTAACTGCAAATATTTTGAAGGTTGAAAGTATCTTGAAGTTTGGGAGCAACTATTTCGAAGCCCAAGAGCAATTTCGTTTCAATTACTTTGAGATTAAGAATTTTCTATTTTTAAGTTCTAGAGCCACTATTTTCAAGTGCAAAAATATCTATTTTGATGTTCAAAAGTAATTATTTTGAAATTCTAGAGCTACTATTTTCAAGTGTAAGAACTACTATTTTAAAATTCAAGAGTTACTATTTTGAAATTCAAGATCTACTATTTTAAAATTCAGGAATTACTATTTTGAAGTTCAGGAGCAATTATTTTGAAATCCTAGAGCTACGAATTTCAAGTTAAATATCTATTATTTTAATGTTTAAGAATTACTCGAAGTTCAGGAGAAATTATTTTGAAGTTCTAGAGCTACTATTTTAAAATTCAAGAGCTACCATTTTAAAATTCAAGTGCTACTACTTTGAAGTTCAAAAGCTATTGTTTTTAAATTTAAGAACAACTATTTTGAAGTTCAAGAACTACTATTTTATAGTTCTAGAGCTGCTATTTTAAAGTTCAGGAACAGCAACTTTGATATTTAAGATATACTATTTTAAAGTTTGAGAATTATTATTTCGTAGTTTAGGAGCAACTATTTTGAAATTCCAGAGCTGCTATTTTAAAATTCTAGAGCTACTATTTTAAAATTCAAGTGCTACTACTTTGAAGTTCAAAAGCTATTGTTTTTAAATTCAATAGCTGCTATTTTGAAGTTCAAGAACAACTGTTTTAAATTTCTAGAGCTGCTATATTAAAGTTCAGGAGCCACTATTTTAATTTTCAGTGACAATTACTTTGTTTAAGAATCATTATTTTGAAATAAGAAAGCAACTATATTGAAATTTCGTAAGAACTATTTCGAAGTACAAGAGGTGCTATTTTGAAATTGAAGAACAACTAATACTTCAAAGTTCAAATGCAACTATTTTTAAGTTCAAGAGTCCAATTTATTTCAAAATAAGAAAATAAATACCTGCTTTGACCGAATCAATTTTTCCTTTATCTTAGAAATTTAACATAATTTCAACAAATCTAATTACACATCATTACGAGTACAATAAAATTAATCTGCTTAAATTTTGTAATCTCTGTCACTTTTTAAAAAACCACTGAATTTTCTGTTAGAACGTCGAAAACGTTGCTCCTTAATTCCCAGAAACCCGTCAAGATGAAAATCAATACGGTTGCGATGGATCCGGCAAATAAAACCTTCCCGCTTCAGACGGAAATGAACATTTTTTTGAGATCTGGGTAACGACGACAGATACGTAGAGACTCGTCCGACATTGTTGCATGCAGGCACTTGATTTTAGTGGCCGTAAAAGCTCGGGGAAGAGTAAGGGTGTTTCAGAGTCACACCCCGAAGCTACTCGCCTCTTTTCGTTACTGTCGAAAAATACCGTAGCTCACGGAATCGTTAAAAATGACGCACGCGATTCGGCTATTTGCTTTACGAGCAATCACGGGCTGACTTTCCGCGAACGAAAATAAACAGCTGACTTCGTTTAATTTTGATATATTGCGCCGCCTTCGATCCGAAACTATGAAATCTGATGCAACAGAATTTAAAATTGCAGTGAACTCCTATTAATATTCGGAAAACTTTTAAAATAATTTTTCTTTGTAACTGAACTTGAATTTTTTAAATGATACAAGGACTAGTAAACATAACCTTGACTAAAGTACGTCTTTTTTAAAAGTTTGCAATTGTCATTCGAAAATTAAGAAAAAAAGTATTTTACTCACTGGTAAGTTTAAATTTTTAAGTTAAAATTGAAGTCGTAATTTTCAATTTGTTAAATACAGTTTTAAAAAAGTTATTCCATTCATTTTAAATAGTGTCTGAATATTAATGTGAGTTAGATATGTATTGTAAATTGAAATTAAATTTTATTCTTCTATCTGAAATACATAAGGTTTAAAAAGAAAAATATAAGGATACGACAAATATTTTTCTTCGTTCGTCTTTTAAATCATAGTATAAAAATTGTTCCATTTACTATAGAATATTAAACTTGACGAATTAGCACTTAATATATTAATATTTGCGTTATACATAAAAATAAAGCTTGCAAATTATCCAATATTAAATAGAACACTTTAATACATTTTATTCGATAAATATAATGTTAATTATGCTCGAAAACACAGCACAGTGATTGATCACTCAACAGTAACCGGCTCCACCACCTCAGCGTCCGTTCGCGAAAAAATGCCGGGCGCATTTTAAGCGCAGCGCATTAATTCATTCATACGGCGTTTCTTGGAACGCCGAGTGTCGTGTGTATTCAAGTTTAAGCGTTAAGAAGGCCAAAGGGTGAAACGGCGGGAAAATCCACGGCGAGGCAGCCGAGTGACAGAAAATGCGAGCAGGTGTGCAGGCCGTGCGTCGCGTCGCGTCGCGGCGGAAATCGTGGAATGCGGAACGCGAGAGGCACGCGTGAAGAGGAGGAAAACACGTCGACAGGGGCGAGATCTTTTGAATTATTCATCCGGGAGAGAGAGCGCGAGAGAGAAAGAGAGAGAGAGAGCGAGTGAGGGGGCAGAAAAAAGGCCAGCAGAGGAGTCGCGCAATCAGAGAACCGACGCTCGGTTAATTCGTGTTTCGTGCCTCCTTTTTCCACGCCGCGCACACCGACGGGAACACCGAAACGGTTAATCATCGCCGCGGCGGCGAAGCGTTGTTCCTGGGACTTCGACGCCGTGTCGTCGTCGGCCCGACGGAATCAAAGGGAAGGCGAGAGGTAGCAGATACGACTTCGCCCTCGGAAATTAGAAGCGCCGCGTGATCGGAATACCGAAAATTCTCCTCTTTTGTCTCCGCTTGGTAAACATCGGCGCGCGCGCGCGTCACGGCCCCGAAAGCCCGCCGACTGAATATCCTGATCGAACTTTAACAAAATTTCGAATAAAATTCCGTCCGGTGATTCCGTGGAAATTGCGAGCTTATGCTCCGCGGCGTGGCGTGATGCCAGTGTAATGAGCGGGGCGTCGATGTCTGAATTTCTTAGATCGGATAGAAAGCTTTTTGCGATTATGTACAGCAGTTATGCAATTCATATTTTTCATCGTGCGGAAAAATTTACAGTCTAATATTGATACGATAAAATTAATCGAGAATTTATTATTTTTATAATTTATTATTATTATTGGATTTTATTGTGTTAGGTACAGTAGGTGAAACATATAGTCATTTTCCAAATACTTTAAACAGAATTTACTAACATTGCTACAAAATTGCGTTATTTCTATTAAAATATAGTAAACTAACTATACACAAAGGAACTTAAAAATCATTTTAACCTTTTAGACAACAAATGCAGCTAACAACTAATTATTTTAACTATGATTATTAACAAAAATATAAACATAACTTGACATAACCTAACATTATTACAAAGTTGCGTTTCTCTGTTAAAACATAGTAAACTAACTATCCAAAAAAGCTTAAAAATCATTTTAACCTTGTAGACAACGAATGCAACTTGCAACTAATTATTTTAACCATGATCATTAACAAAAATAAATTTTTTAAATTAAATTAGAGAGCGTGCGTTTTTCAAGTGAATGAAAAATAATGTTTAGAAAAGTCATTGTTATCTCGATCCACTGATACGTTTTAAACATTTTTAACATTTTACAGCGTAGAATCCTCGCTGTACAGTTTCACTGTAACTTGTATAATCTTATTGTCCTGACTTTCCTGCTGGTACAGTGATCACGATCGGAAAATGTTGGGTAACGCGCACCCGAATGCTTAGAGGAAATAAAGGGCTGCCACGGTCGCAATGATCGTTTGTATGGAGAACATGTCAGATTCGCCGTCACGTGCAAGACGTAAAATGTTATCGTGGGCCCGGAACGTCGGTCATTCAGTTCTAAACAAGCCCGTGAAACGGGCGCCCCCGGTAAATCAAGGAAGTCCTCGAGGCGAAATAATAAGACAATATGGTCACGACTTTCCCATCGCGAAGTTAACCTGACGTTAACACGAGAAAGTACTCCCTCGATAATTGCTCGTAGAAAACTTTATTATCCATCGAAACAGTAATCGTTCCTTTTTATTCGTTCACTTGTCCACACTTTGAGCAGTCTCGGAAATTATTTAAAATATTAAAGCGATGAATTTGATTATTAGTAACACTGAAGGATGAGTCTACATAGTTATCGATTCTTTATCTGACTTGCAATATTTATAATTGAATAATCGTCTTCATCGCTTGAAATATTTGGAATTAAGTCTTTAATTCTATTATCAATATAATTTTTATTATTGATATAATTTCTATTATTAATATAATTTTTATTATTGATATAAGTTCCATTATTAATATAAGTTCCATTATTAACATAATTTCCATTATTAACACAATTTCCACTATTATTAAATTTCATCAAACAAGTTTCCCTCAATTTTTCCCAACCCTTTCCCTCGCGCTGCTCTCACCACCGCGCCCTTCAAAGACTGTCAATCTTTAAACTCATAGCAGAACATAAACAAGCTCGCGTGAATCAATTCCGCAAAAATCGAGGTAAATTTGCCGCGGAAAACGAGCACACGCTCGAAAAAGTGCCGCGTAAATTGAGACACGGCTACAACACGGTACATAAACGCGTAAAATTAATACCGCAGCCTTCGTCAGAGCAACACCCCCTTAACTCGACGCACCCCGTGCGACACGGGGGTAGATTCAGCGTTAACAACTAAACAAAACAACCGCCCCGGGAAATGGTCGCGAGTACGGCAAACAGGAAGATATGCCGGGCCGGCATCAAGAATCGCCGCAACGACTCGATAAAAAATTCCGCGACAAAAAAAAAGAACGAAGAAGAGCCTGGCCGTAGACACCATAAACCGCGAACGGGCGCGTCGTTACAAATACCGCGTTTTTATATTCGTCGTTTCAGTCTCTCTCGACTTCCGTTCGCGCGCGTCCGCCGTAGACATTTCCAAGCAGTTCGCCGGGGCCAGCAGTCTGCTTCCGGCGACTGTCATGCAGCCGTTACACACCCCCGCGTTCCATTTCCCTCCCTCCCTTCCTCCGTCCTCTTTACCCTCTGGCAAGCGGAGAAACGAAAGGGAAGCCGTTTGCCGGGGATGGAATCTGCCCGTAGGTGTAAACGGCGCGCGTCCCGACGCCGGGAGAATCTATTATCGAGGCAAGGGAGAGTTTCATCGGTCCCGTTTTACGCCGGCGGAGGGGGGCCCCCCCGTTACTCGCGCGCGCAGTTCCCCGCCCGAATTATCGAATATTCCCGGTTTCTTGCGAGCCGTTCACTTCGAACGCCCCGCGATCTCCAGTCCATTTCTATGCTGCCATTACCATTAATAGCGTGCGCCGTCGTCGTAAAATCAATGAAAGAGTTTCGACGGCCCCTCTTCTTTCCCGGCCCGACATTAGCGGCGCCGTTTATTCGAGGAACGAAAGTTCGTCCGCCTCTCTGTCTCTCTCTCTCTCTCCTTCTCTCTTAAGTAGCGTATAGTGGGTTGGAAACGCGCTTTTTTTTATCTGGGTGAAGCGATATTAGCTTTATTTTGAGGTTAGGGTAAACTCTATTCAATTGTCCTTCAGCTTTAAATAGAAATGGATACTTTGGGAAGAGGAGATACGATTATTCGAGCATGTAAGAGATATTCACGGTTATTATTATTAACCCCTTAGCGTACTTTGACGAACCCAACTCGTAACGGAGATTTATATTAACACTATGACGTCCGGTGGCTCCACGTTGGTGCCATGCGAAAACTATCGGGTAAGTGACAGTGGCTCCACGTCGGTGCCATGCAAGAACTAAACGGAAGTTAATATCGCGTGTTCTGTTTAACTAACAGTAAATTACAGACGTAGCAATTTTGTGTTTTCATAAAAACCCGCGCCTTCGACAATGGAAAACGAAAAAGAAGTCGCAATTATACGCGGCGAGTGTGTGGACATCTTGTTCACAAATGAAATGAAACTATGTGCTCCATAGTGTTAATATACTGTCAAGTATGACTGTTATTTTTTTCTTTTAAATCGGATTAAAATTATGTCAGGTTATGTTAAGAAATGAAATTATATACGACGGCGTAGTGTTAATATACTGCTAAGTACAATTACTATTATTCCTTTCTTTTAAAGCGGATTAAAATTCTGCTCTCTTGCAATCAATATTTAACCACTCTAGTAAATGTAAACACAGAATAAATATAAATTCTCTTTATCTCCTTATACATGTATAAAACAATTATCAGAAACTAAATTAATTTTTAAAAATATGCCAATTAATCCATTGTCATAATTTGACGAGTCTGACACGTGGTAGAGTTCTCTCGCAATAACCTGTTAATTATAAATAATATTTCGTTCTTTCTAACCTCAATAAAATTCTGATTTCTTGCCATCGACATTTAAAATATAATCGATATAATTGATATCTAAAATATAATCTATATAATTGATATCTAAAATATAATCGATATAATCGATATTTAAACACTTAGGTAAACATAGGCAGAAGATAAATATAAATTGCGTACCTTCTGAGAAATTATTGCAATCGAATGACTCGTAATCATTGTAACTACGAAGAGAAAATGGCACTTCAAAGGATTAACATATCAAAAACATAAACCTAACGCATTAGTTCACGCTGTATTATTATACAGACTATTGTTCAATCTTCAAAGCTTATCCTGCGAGTAAATCACGCCAGTAATTTGCCAACCAGATTAATCTTCCAGATTTCGAAAAATTCCACCAGGAATAAAACTTTGGCCACGACGAACGAGTTATCCTATCGCAGAAAGGTTCGGCTCCGTTCGACGAATTCCGTCGCATTGAATATTTCATAAAGTTAACGTAGCTGTATTTATGATAATTACGGGATACGAGCCAGCGGAGTTGAAGGAGGGGGACGAGAGGACTTCCGGTGGTGCTTTGTGGCACCTCCTGCGAGCAAGGCTGCCGCGTCTTCCATCATCCGCGAGGCGGAGGTCGAACCGCGAGTGGGGCTGTACATACTTTCTTTTCAAATTTATGCAAATGCGACCCCGCGGAATTTACTCTCTCTCTCTCTCTCTCTCTCTCTCTCTCTCTCTATCTCTCTCTTACTCTCCTTGTGTAGGAGAATCAGGCCAGCCACGCGCGACGCGGAATGGCTCGCGGATTGGTGTAGCGCAGGAAGCGGCGGACCGCATTAACCGAAAAGGATAGTGTCCCGGGCACGAAGATGGATGGAAACGATAATGGTGTTTTCGTTCGGTTCTACGGGCCTTTCGCCGTCAAATTGCTCGTTTATAAACATCAAGCGTGAGCAATTTCCAAGACAATCCCGTAGAATTATGAGTTTCCATAAGCAATTCCGGATTCCGCGCGCGCGCTTCGCTCGATCGCGCGCGCGGACACGATGAAAAGTTTCAGGCCCCGGCTATCTTTTCCTTCCGGCGACGCACGGTGTATTCAAATATTCCGCTGGTAAGTCTGCGGACTTTTTTCCTACCCTCCCGTCGCCACCACCCCTCGCCGTCGTCGTCGTTCTATCGTCGTCATCGTTGGAGACACGGGACGATTCTGTCGTCGGGTTCCGCGCGGCTGCCTCGGAAAGTTAGCGCTTCCGGGGTACGCGGACTCTCATAGTTTCAATACGAACGCGTAAACAAGATGGAGAGTTGAAGATTGCGGTGTCAACCGGAATGGCGGTTCAGACGAATGACGTTCTCGACGAGACACGACGACGCGTCATAACGCCTCGTAAGGCCGAGAGGCGCGGTAAAAACTTCCGCGTTCTTGGCGCGATCGTAATTTTTATAAATGCACGCAGGTGGCTAATTTGGGTTATAATGTTTATATGCTACATTTAGACGTAGAGCGAGGAATGTACGGGGTGGTCGTTTTACGAGATATTAGACGGTTCAAGAGGCTTTGTAAAAAACAATGCAAGGCAGTAAAATGTAACAATGTAGGAGAAAGAGAAATCACTTCTTCAAAATATTAAGAAACCTATGGTTTTTATTTTTATATATATTATTTTTAGAATATCTTAAAAATGTAACTGTTTCGTATTTCCTAGATTAATAATACATATATTTATGAATAAAAGAATTGTTTTTAGAGAAAACCCTGTATGTGTCAAATTTCAGTTAGAGAAACGACTGAAGATACTGATTTTTTAAATCTACAATCACTGCAAGTGCGAAATTATAGCAAATTAATGAATGCCAAAGTGTAGAAAATATTAAAAAATTGAAATATACCTTTTTAATACAAAGTTTCAATTTTTTATTAGGAGGAGTTAGCAAGAACGATATTTACTATCCATTTATTCTCACAAAACTAGGAAGTTTTGCCTTTTTCCAATACTTATTCCATCAACATTATACGTAATTATTTACGAGAAGATATTGTACCTAAATAATATACTACCGTATTCCCACTAGAACATAGAAGATTTCTGTTGAAGGGTTGCGTGGAATAAAACTCAAAGATCAAAATAAATCGACGCGGCTAAGCGGTTAATCATATAACAACCACCCTGACAACATTTGCAGTTCATAGAAGAATTTTCGACGCCTTCTCGCTACGTTTCCAACATAAAAGAAGCATCGGGCTAGTCGCGTAAACAGGCTCCCTTCGCCGTTATTAATTAATTTAACATCCGCGGCGCGACGGAGCCGAGACGAAAGAAGCGCGCTCGCCGGTAACCCCTTTTTTTCCCCCGGATTGTTTCCATTCGCGGCGGCCCCATGCTGACGGATCGCCCGCGGATTGTCACACTCTGCCGGCCAGGAATTTCATCTTGCACATAATTAATCTCGGCAATTACGCACCAGACAAGTATAATTCCGTGCTGGCGTCGGCATCCGGGCCGGCCGCCGTGAAAGCCGATGCTACAACGTTCCGCACTACTGTTCCCGCCGCAAACTCGAGGTTTCCTGTCCTTCCGCGGTGGCTGTTCCGTTTTCCATCCAGCGAAACAGCGGACGAAGCTCTGTCGCTTAGTTTCGCCGAGACGCGACGCGTTCAAATTGCCACATACCTGGGCCGGAATGGAGGCGACGTCGGCCACCGCCGCCGCCGCCCTCCTGCGTGCGCGATCGCCGTGACAAGTAACGCGAGGGAACGCGGTTACTTTTCCATTTCAAATTCATCGGGGGGGCCCCACCCCGTGTCACTGGCAGTTTGTAATATTTAAGCGTCGCGGATCCTCCGTACGAGTATCCCGCGCTTTCCTAGCCGTTCCGGCCTTCGTGTCGCGGACACGGAAATTCCGAAATTCCCCGACTCTCGGCTCATTTGCCGAAGAAACCTTTACTGGGGAATATCGTCGTATATTTAAAACGATCAATTTTCATTCCAGTTAAACGGTGCTCTTTCGACTCGAGAATTACTTTTTGGAGTTTTAGAATATAAAACTAAACGTGGTGGTTGAATAAAATATTATATTAGGGAATCTATAAATGGAAATTTGGAAAAATTTCGTATTTGAATATCACTATTTTCTATCATTTTTTATGTGATTTTAATATCGCTAAAAAACGTGAAAGTTATATCGAGGTAATAATTATTCATATCACTGTATTACTAGATTGTGGATTTAATGCGTTTGTGTTAGAAATGAGTAGATGAAATACAAAATTGCGAAGAATGCAATAAAGGTTTATATAATTCCTGCTTTTCAGCCTTTTGATATCTTTCGATTTTATATAAATGTCAGCCGTCACATTGCAATAAAAATCTCACAACATCTAAACGAATTCAATCTCAAGATACTATTAAAATTAACTATTATACTACATCATTATATTATTATTACTACATTATATTTTATTCTTATTTAGTTTCCAAATTTAGTTGTAAAAGAATACGAAGACCCTGCACGAACATTCAATATTCAGTATTCACCATTCAATATTATAAAAACATTGCTTAATATTTTCAACGTCGCTGTCTAATTAACTCACCGCCACGTAATTGTTTTAATTTTCATAAAATCTAGTTCCCGAACAGCGCGGACAATTTTTCCACAATTTTTTTTCTATCGTGTTGCTTTCACCGCGAGCCGGGGAGGTTCTGGGGAAAAACTGCTGCGTCCGCCGGAAAGAGAAAAGCACGCATGTTGATTGGTCAATATTTTTCCTGCGGGTAGGGGGATAGGTTGGAAACAATTCGTCCAGAATGAATCGGGCGCGAAGTGGTTCGATTTAATTAAGAAACCGGGTACGAGAATTGGCCGGGCCGTTTGATGGCGTCTCTCGGGTCTCGCCGGTATATAATACGATAGTTCCGCAGAATCTCGCCGGTTGCTATTTCATTGCTCGAACGAGATATATTGGCTTTCGGTGCATCAATGCTATTTATTAATAGTAATTACAAAATCGCTGACAGGTGACATTTGGCAACGCAGAATATTTCCATTGATAAAAGTGGCGGAGATTTAAAAAGGATTCGATCTTTTTTAATTTAAATTGTAATTGAAGGTAACACTTGCTGTTCTTATAAATAAAATTAAGAAATAAGAACGTCTATAGACATATTATATGCTTAGTAGACGTTGTACGATGTTGGTTAAAATATTGATCTTGTTATTTAACGCAATTTATAAGAAAACTGATTTAAAGCTAGAAGTAGAATTTAAATAGTTGATAAATATTTATTACCAGATTCGGGATTTTTATCCAAAGTGAAAATAGTATAAATGGGTTGTAAAATATAAGGTATGTTGATTGATTATATTGTTTAATTGTTATGATTATCTGAACCTAATACAACCGTATTATGTACTTCTTTAAATGATATTACTGTCTAAATCCACAGTTTATTTATATTTCTAACAACTGCTATTAATGCCGATAAATGACAAATATTTTAATGTTAACGTCTATGTAAGATTACTTTGTCGACAGACGAGATTATGAGATAGAAATTACATCTTATTACTAATTGTAACCTTACAATAAAATTAAATTTAGCTAAAAATCTTCAATCAGAGAATCATGAAAATAACATCAATTAATCTTCCATCTTAAATCTACAAATAATTGATAAAAATCACTTAATTCTAAAGTATTATAATTATAAACTATCGATACCCCATCCATATCAAAATACTCAATTATCAGCGATCCAATTAGAACAGCGACAAATAAGCTGCTAAACAGAAGATACGGCTCGAGCACTTTATGATGCAGTGCCCCACCAGTGATCAATAGCTATCCATTACATAATCGATTAAAACTTTCGCAGAATATCCAGCGGAACAAGTTGCTCCCGTGTTTAGCACCGCCACTGTATTTATCGAAAGAGGTAAGCCAATATGTATCCACACACGTCCGCGGTATCGTGTGTCATCGCACGGTGGACTATCTCACGCACGGCGTGGCGCACGTGTGTAGACACGGTGTGTGCTACACGAACAATTCAGTTATCAAAACGGATGGCTCCATTAGTGGCATTATTTAGCCGGATCGATTCATCATGCGACGACGGTATCCTATTTTAACACTTCGCCGTCCGCGCGTCTCGCAAGAATTTCTTCGCTCGACGCCGGCAACACCGAAATTGTCAAACTATAATTTTCACTTGTTAATTTGGAATTTTAATTGTTACAGAAGATATACATATGGAAATAAATGTAAAATTTCCTTGTCTTATTATATTTGCATGCGACACCACCGCGGTGTCGCCGGCCGTTGAGCGATACATTTGTGCGCGACATCATTGTGATGGTCAATGGACGGCATAGCGTTAAGGCTGATTACGATTAAGAAACGTCACGTGCTAGCCGCGCGTAAAAGAAACTCGTGTCCGTAGGTGTGTCGTAATCGATTGCCTCAACGGCGGACAGCGTGTCGACGGTGTTTTTCGTGCAAGCAGAGAACACATCTCGTTGAAATACATCGCCCATACACACCATCGAAATTCCGTTTTCCACCGTATCGAAGTAACCGATCGGCGATTCGTCTTAGTCAACGGGAATCGAAAAACATCGGCAACCGACGCTGCTCTGTATTTCCCCGATTTGTTGAACAGCGGGCCCCGCATTCGAAGTAGAGTCCGCTCCGCGTTCGACGATCGATTAAACGCGTTTGATTCTCTCTCTCTCTCCCTCTCGCTCTCTCCGACGATAGGAGCAAAAAACGTATCTTAGCCTGTGGAAAATATGAATTGCAGATTTCCTGGGCGCAACAACACCGGCCTTAGATTTACCTTATCCCGGACCCGTTTGATTTGCGAGCGAGCTAAGCGCGTCGGCTATCTAAGGGGAAATATGATGACGAAGTGCTACGATTGCCAACCGTGGATGCGACTCTCCTGCGCTTGTTATTTTGCGTTACATGTTTTGTCTGTTGTTGAAAGATGGCGGAATTTCTGTCGAGCAGCAATGCTCAGTAATAATAAAATATCTGCCAGGAAAAATTATCTGCTATAAAATATCTGCTTTATTGATTCAAATAATATTTTTCAAAAAGCTAAAGGTGAATTTCAAAGTCTCTTTTGCCAATAAGAATTTTCTTGTTATCCTTGACACAAGTCTCAAATCATCTTCGAATCTTAGGAGAAATATAAGAAAAATTATAGATCCAGTTACTGTGCTCCCTCCCTGAATGCTATGCTTCGGAATGAAACGCGAGAATATTGAAGTTCGTATTACGCTCACCTAGACTACACACTCTATTCGTCGGTCCCAATATCTAAAGCATATGTGCTTTAGCTTCCCGTCAATTTCGGGATCATACTGTATCTCTTCTATCTAGAGTGCCTGGGCTATCGTCCCAAAATATTTGACCACTTACTCTACATATCATTTCAAGAACCATTGTCTTCTGTATTAACAAATTCCTTGCAGGTCACAAATCGAGCTATAATCACTTGCCTATTACAGAAAAGTCGATGAAATTTGATAAAATCCACTTTTCAAGAAACATTTAATATACTAAAAAATAATGGTAAGATTTTAGAAGTCATTCGCAGTCAGGAAATAAGGGGTTGTGATATTTTATTATCATTTAATGTGTAATGGTTCTTGAGGTTATTTGGAGTAACGTTTTCCTTGGCGCAAATGTAATCCGCGGCTTTGTTTAAGAGTTATTAAGGAAAAACTGGGTTACATTCACTCGGCCAAATTGCATCAACTGATCTCGCCTCTCATTGGTCATTATTTTTCGTTAATAACTCGTAAACGAAGCCGTCAACATAACCTCAACACATGTGTATATTTTAGGCAAGATATGAGTCGAATAAAATATATTAAATATACACGAAAATATAAATCTATTATGTTAATATTTTATTTTATATTTTATGTTAGTATGGTCTTATATTTTTATATTATATTATTAAAATATGAGTATGTATTAAATATATAGTGCATTAAACGTATTTAAATCGAATAAAATATATTCTGAAACACTTAAAATTGACAGCACGGAAAACAATGTCACTAAGCAATTTTTACATTACTATGAAATGCATACTCAAACATCAAACAACAATCTCAGACATCGACGATCAAGCCGCGCGTTATCCGGCAAGCTATACTTTCGACCGAAATTCACTTAAACGAACGATCATGGAATAACTCTATCGATGAACAAAGCCGATCGATAATTAGAATCACGGACACTACGCCGTAGACTTAGGCTTCCGCAGGAACTTAGAACAGTGTCTGCACTATCCACATAACTCCTACTAGTGGCGGCTTAATATTGACGTGTCGTATCCAAAGGCGAAGTTTCCCCTCTTCTCCGAGGGATTTTCTCAGCTTTAGAATACTATACTATAGTACACAGCGCTGTGTAAACGATCGCCGCGCCTCTGCACACCATATTAATAGGGCCATCTTCATGGCCAGTTTAATATTGGATACGAAGCGTTTGGACCTGGTCCTTAGGACCAGATACGATTTATGGCTCCTGGTGACGGAGGATTTGTAAATAGAATCTCCCGTGCTAGGAACAGTACCCCGAGGACAGGCACGTGCTCGGTATACACACAAACTCTCTTTCTCTCTCTCTTGTCTCTCTCTCTCTCCACCACGCCGAGAATTTCAGAAAGATTCGATCCGGTCGCGCATGAAAACAATATTGCAAACAGCGGCTTCGATCCGCGCGGTTTTATTGGATTTCGGCTTTATTGGCGTTATGGGCTGTAGACTATGGTCTATCGGAGATCTTCCTTGCCAGTCGTACGGAAAGTTGTTTCGTTGTTTCGTACAAAATTTTATTTTATAAGCCTGTCGAAAAAGCATTTGATTCAGTGTTCTGCTGGTACGAGCAGGTCTTTTTACGAGCGTAAAATTTCACAGATATCGGACAAATGTCAAAATGTATTTTTCCTGCTTTTTATTTGAAATATTAAAACATCGGTATTCGATCTTCTCTTGAATGAACGAAATAATTTTCTAAACGAGCTAACATATTGTTGATTTCATCGCATAATCTATGTTTTATAAAATAACCGTGTCGAATATTAAGGTTATGTCGAGGTTATGTCACAGTTTCTCTCGCTGCGAGAAACAACGAGTGTTATTGATTACTGACAAGCAATTTATTTTTTAATAAATTTAGCGTTAAGTTTAGATGTAAGAGTTACAATTAATTTAATTTTAAGAGTTAGAGTTGAGTTTAGTTTTTAGAGTTTGAGATAAATTTTTCACACGATGAGGTCTCTGAGGTAACTAGTAACTATATTGACGACGATTGGCAGCACTGTCAATGTTAAAGTGCCTTGAAAACTGTCTGCAAAGCCATCTGTCATAGAAGCCATTCTAACTGTAAATGTGAAATAATTTTCCTGGCTCATAGTATTTCTATTCTATGCAATAAATTGCACTTCTATGCATACGAAACTGATTCTTGCAATAAACTTTATGGTTATAAAAATTATTTTAGAACGTAATAGAATAATTTTAGTGGTGCTTCAGAGTCACCATTCGAGTGCAAAGAGTTAATCGACGAAATATTGAATTGTTCGACATGAACTACTTTCTCGACATTCAAACCAATTTCAAACTCTAATAAAACTAGAAAATATATTAATTAATTCTATTCTTCCTGAAACATAATTCAAAGCCAATCCACTAATTTAATAATCAACTCTTCCAGAAAGATAATTCAGCAGCGACGTCAACTAAGAGTTCTCAACCTGACACAACAACCACTCCTAATACAAAGACTATCCTTTCTTCGAGCTCCAAACGGAATCAATACTCGGGAGCCCCACGCAACCGAGAGACAATTACAGGCACTTACTCGCTAAACTGTGCCCCCCAGCGACGAAGTTCGAAGCTCCCGGCGGATATCAAGAATCGTGAAGTTTGCTTCGAATTTCGCCCCGGAACTGTGTCCACGTAAAGAGAAATCCGCGGCAAATAAAACGAGAGCCGTGTCTCGGCCCACCCCGCGATCGTCCGAGAAAAGAGGACGGGCGGGTAGAAAGGACGGCAGAGCGCGAAGAAGCGCCATCAGAAATCGGTAAACAGTGGCCCGGGTGTTCCCGAAGGGCGATCGGTTTTCGCGTTGTCAGTGCCGTGGAACCTGCCGAGACCACAGAAATTTCCGAGTCGAAGCGAGCCACGCCGCCCCGCGGTGGTTGCCGTCGCGCGCGCGCGCGCGCTCGCGTTCGGAAGCAACGCGCATTACCCAATTGTTTGCCCACGTTTCCGACAGACTGTCCCGCCGTGTCGGAAGTTCCCGGGGCAGACACGGCCCCCGTCGTACTTCGACGCATAATGCCTGTCAGCAGAAATTCCAGCGCGCATATTTGCATACGTAATCGCCGGCCGGTATCGCGCACGGTCATCCCGAAGGCGGCCCCCGGGTCTCGTGGGAGAGCAGCCCCGCCGTACCGTAAGATCGATCGCTCGATCGATCGTACGGCCGATCGAGCAGCCTAGCCGTCGATCGTAATTAAAAGCGGCAGCCGGTTTTTGGGACAGCCATCGCGCGAATCATTAATATTATTCGGCGGGCGCGAGCGTCCGCCCCGCTCCGGACCCATGTTAATTATCCGGCTGGCCCGCATTGTGCTCGTCGAACAATCGACGCAACGGCGATATTACATTTTGAGACGGGTCGGGAACCCAGGCGAGGGAAGAAAATAGGAGCCGGCCGGCCGCCGATAAAGGGACCGGAGAGGCCGACGCGAGGAAAAAGCGCGAGGAGAGGAGCGAAACCGCAAGTTCACAAAAGGGAGGATTCGATTGAGACATCGGCATTCGGGGCGGAAAATAAAATCTTCGGGAGTGGGGAGGGGGGGGAGAGTTGACCCGGTCCCCACGGTAACCCCGTCGTCGCTATATTCGGCGTGGGACGTTCCTCGTTTTCGTCTCATAAGTTTCTCCTTTCTGAACGGTTAACCGACTGCCGCCGCGCCTCGGCACCGTGTCGCATCGTTGACCCTGCGCCCCCGTGGCCGAGCGGTCTAAACCAACCGGGATGCGCCGCGATATGCATTCGAAATGTGCGGCCCGGCCCGCCGGAACTTCCTCCGCCGGGATACGTGCGAGCAGATTCTCTTATCTAAATAATATCTCTCTTAAATCGCCGCGCGAGGCCGCCCGCGCGCGGCTACGCTAACCGCCGCTTACGTCCGGGAAATAGAAGGGGCGGTTGATGGTTTGGGAGCACGGTTAGAACGTCACGATGACGGACTGGCGCGGGATCGCTAACGAGCCGAAACGGGACTATTGTTATTACAATAATAATTGTTTCGGGGTTTCAACTGGCGTCGAAAGAGTTATCCGTGTTTCAGCAGATTTGAGCGCGGAACTGAGGTAGACGTCTTGATGATTATAAGTACTCGAAAGTTTCAATTTAACCCTTTCACACCGACGGGCGTATGGAATGACCATTTATATACGAATAGCATATATATACTTTTATTCCATATTTTACATGAGATATTCTTGTTAATCAACAAACAGTTGACTATAATATTTAAAAAAATAAATTATGATTACAAACTTTTATATTTTAGAAAGCAAAATGATGTTACTGAATATAATAAATATTATTGTAAAATTTAGAGAACAAGGAACGACTTCTACTTCGTATCATTCCGTACCTCAGTGTGAACTACTCAGTAATGCGTTCCGTAGCGGAAGGGTTAACCAGTTAAGTGTGTTTAGCAACTATATCCGTCATGGAGATGCGGCAGAATTTTGTGTCACGACGATTATATCAGTCATGCGTTAAATTCGGTTGCAATTTGATATTTAAATTGTAATTCTGGCGAAAACTGAATTATATTCGTAAATTTTGATATATGTCATATATCAAGACAAAATGAAACAAACAAATGAAAATTATAAATAATTTGTGCTGAATTCATAACTTCCCTCGTCAACGCTTGATTATTGCAATGCACGCTGGTTAGCCTAGAGATCGCCACAATTATCTGGTTAAATGAAACTTTTTAACTGTGCCCTTGTAGAATTGTTCGCGAAGATTTGAAAATTCATTTTTCAACTCTCTCGTTTGTTGAAAGAAAGATATGCCAGAGGGCAATGGATCGATGCAATAAACAATGGTGTATGTGGACGGTTTCCGGTCATAAAGAATAATTAAGAATGGGGTTTCAACTGGAATCGAAAGAGTTACGAGGGCTTCGGAGGGTTGGACCGGGAAACCTTTTTAGACAAAACATTGTCGTGGTGGGGGACCCGGCGAAGATAGGTGAAGGGGAGGTTCTTGAAAGCAAAAGTTTTAATTTGAATGGAACTTAGAAACTTTGCACTCGGGGAAGCTTGAAAATTCATTTTTTACCCTAGTTTTTCATTCGCGGAAAGAAAGACACGGAAGAGAGCTACAAATAATGCGATCAACTGCGTTGTATATGGACAGTGTTTGATAATAAAGAATTATATGTTCGGATAGTCGAGGTAATATTTTTTGTCCGTAATATTAGAATATTTATTTTATTTTCATTGTTTCATTATCTTCAAAATAAATTATACCGCGTCGAGTAGTTTAAGCACACTATTTTCCTGAATTAAGTTATTCTAAATAGATTATTTACTTTAAAAACTGAAATACGTTAATGGTTAATTTTTTATTTGTATAATAATTACTTTTGTAATACTAAATCCAGTATGCCGATTAAAATGACCGATTTTGTATTTCTTATTTCTACATTATTATTCAATCATTAATACTATCATTAATATTCAAGCTTATACATTATAATAAAATTGACAAAAAATCTTATCAAGCAACAAACGTTAGTTACCTTCAATGATCGGTATATACAGTGCTAAAACAGCGTACCTGTCCCAACAACCCTAATCTTAATCAGCGCGATATTTCAAGCCATCTCTATAAAGAATCAAGAAGAACGAACACAGTAATTCAATCTCAATGAGAAACATATCTACAACTCAAAAATAATACAGACAACATAACCTCATTTTGCAAGACGCGTCACATTCGCAGCGTCGCGTCTTTTAAATCGAGGTGGCAATATTAATAGCAGGCTCCGCTCGGGGGACAGAAAAGGGGCTGGCGTTTTGGGGGTTCGCCGCGCGACGCGGTACGTCAGCGACGTCCTTGTGTACGAGCGTCTCGTCTCCGTTCCCGACGCACACGGTCCGCAATCCCGCCATGCCGCTAACAACTACACCAGCAACTATCAGAGGAACACGCCGCACAAATATCGAGCAATCAGCCGCGGTGCTCGCTCGACAACCTAAAGCAGAATGCCTCTTATCCGCTGATCCGGTTTGCTCCGTGAGACCTTGTTACCTGGCTGCCTGGAGATGCTGAACAGTGGGCTTGCCGAAAATTCTTCCGCAACTACCTCGAAGTTTATTCTGTTAGCGGAACGCCGGCACCGGTTTATCGTCCAGACGTGACTTCTTTGCTGTTTTGAAGATCAACCCCCCTCACCCCCTAGTTCGGTGTGTTTTGGCCGGAGTTCTAGTAAGTCGATTGAACTTTTACTTTTTTAATTATGATTTTTAAGGTCGCGCGTGGACGAAGCGAATGTTTCCACGAATTCGTGGGAATTTATGGGTGGGTGATATATCGTGCAGAGGGTGTTTGTTGAACTCTATTATTTATTTGGTTTGCATTAGATTCTTGATTAAGCTCTGTAGCAATGAATTGTATATTATTATTATTATATTATTGTAACTATTTAGAGAAGGCGCAGAATGCTAATAGAAAAGACATAGCATCAAATTCATAATAATATCTAAGACAGAACAATTCTGAATTATCTATATGTAATCTTTAAAATATTAAGGTATCTAATGCTCAATTTATTAAAATGTCTAATATTTGAAATTTTTAAATATCTACCGCTTAAAGTATTAAAATATTTAATGTTTAAACTATTGCAATATCTAATGCCTGAAATATAAAACATCGAATTCTTTAATTATTGAAAAATCTAATTCTCAAAATATAAAAATATCACATCCTTCAAATATTAAAATATAAAATTCTTAAAATATTAAAATATAAAATTCTTAAAATATTAAAATATCAAATTCTTAAAACATTAAAATATCTTAAATAAAATAGCTTAAATTATTAAACTATCTACCATATAAAATATCAAAATATGAGATTGTCAAAGTCGTTAATTTAAAAATGGCAAAACTTGGAAATACTTGAAAATCGCAAGGGAAAATCTCGTAGGTATTGAAACAGCGAACAATTAACTCTGCCTGTTTACGCATGTGTACAGTTAGAACGGGCGAAGAAAGCAAATTGGACTCATGATACGTAAATCGTTCCGAAGGAACAAAAACAATTTCCCAAGCGTTTCGCGTTCTAATTAGAGTTTGAAGTTTCCTTGAGCATGAATGAGCGAACGGAAAGTGCTAAAGTAAAGCTACAGTTGAAGTGGTTAATCGCAAAAACAGTGAAAAAATCGCGTGCCCCTTATGAACTCGAGTTCTGTCGTTCTTCTTAACAAGTTTCGCCATTCAAGGAGCAAAACGGTTGCTTTCTATACAAATCTTTCCGCCGTTTATTGTTAACGGAGCTACTTGTCGCAATCTTCGCGGTACTCTTGCCCCACAGAAATCTTGTAATTACTTCGACGGTTAGTGCAAAACAGATTAAAAATTAAATGTAACTCTAACGTCCAATAAATATTTATTAATATCGCAAAATAAAAGGTTTAACGAACCTCCAAGCAAAGGATAACAAATTCTTTCAAGACTAAAAACGTAATTTACAATTTACTATAAATATCATAGTATCTACAAGTATTCCCAACAATATTATTAAATATAATATAACATCGAAATAATAATTGATTTAGAACGCATATTCAATCTAAGAAAAATGATTTCTTTACATATCGAAACGTTGAAACAAGAAATCGATTTAGAAAACAGATTACTTTTCCTAAAAGCAATTTACGTATTCACTTCCATTTATCAACAACACTATTGACTAAGCGAATAAAATGTTCGAGATATTTTCCGACGAAATTTTCGATTAGTACCTGGTACGCGGCCCGCCTCGTTTTAAAGAGATGACACACAGCTTCTCGGCAACGCCGGCGATATTGTCAATAAGTTATCGGCGAATGAATTATTGAAAGTCGCGGTTGTGGAAGCGTAACGCCGCCACACGTATCGGACCTCGGAGCCCGAACTTTTCGTGATTGTATCTGAATATCAGGGAAGTAAACCGTACGTGTATATACATACACGTGGTACATATATACATAGAGACGCGAAGTAAGGAACTGAGTTTTCAGTATGGAATTCAAATGAGGCAGTTCCCCACCGAATAGAGGGAGGCGCGCAGCGTCCTTTAGCGATTGGCCTCCGCGATGAATGTAAATATTTATAGGCTACCGGGATATGATTTCGGGGTAGGACCGGACCTAAGACCCCATATTTTCTGCGAATACCCATACAATTACAGGAAAGCAAAACCGTGAATGATACGCCCGCTATCTCGTCGGCGCTGATGCGAATCGATAAAGCCGTGTTGAAGCTCGGAAAATTGGAATTATAAATCTGAATGAAGTTACGAGTCTTGTTTGTAAAATGGTAAGGTTATGCAATTTGAAGAAAGAATGTTAAACCTCGTTATTGCTTCATGTTTAATATAAATCTTGCTTTAGGTTCTATTATTCATTGAAATTTCAACAACGGAGCCAGGATATGAATATAATTATTCTATTTTACATCTAATTTACAATGATTGAAATTTGTATATATTTAATTAAGGTTTTAGACGTTATATATAATATTTGTAATTTGTTGTATGCGATATTTATAATTAATATCTATATTAACCCTCTAAGTACCGACCAAAAGACTCTGTATCTGAGCGAAATGTTTAAAACTCGTTTGACGAAGTTTGATAAAGTTTCGAAAAGAAATTGCAAGAATTTTGAAAAGCCTGATAAATAACAAGTTCAAAAAGGGAGAAGAAATAGGGAATGAAATTTTTGTTTAACAAAAATATTAAGAAAACTATCTTGTCAATAATAGCCAACAACGATATATCGTTGTTCGGTACTAAGAGGGTTAATTATAGTTATATACAAAGTTATACATTTCTTAAAAAAGTCTGTTATTTTATTTTATTTAAAATTGTACTAAATCGGTATTTTGAAATTATCTTAACTCTTTTACTTTTACGTGTCTTGCTTACTCGTCTCTGTCTTATACGCGTCAAATCCGCAACCCTTGTCATCCACAATAAAAAATCGCAGTAAATTTCGAAGAAGGATAAATCTGTTCAATTAAAGATTCTAAAATGAAAGGGATCATTCTGCGCGATGAAAGAGATTAACGCCAACGCGGCTGTACAATTCGTGAACCGAGCATTTCGTCGGACTTGTCCGTGCTAATCCCTGAATCAATATGGCGATCGTGGCGCTTACACGCAAGAGTCTCTGTACTCAGCTTTCGAAGCGTAAGTTTCTGAATCCACGCAAATTCTGTGAAATTGGTCGTATCTTAAGACACCTTCGCCGGCTGGTACAGAAGCGGACTAGATTTGCGTATGAAATGGACTTTGAATCTGATTTAAATTCGACCGGTGTTAGTTATAATTAAACTAACCGAGGAGCAACTTTAAACGATCTGCTACTAGCAGCGGTGGTGGTAGTCGCCGGCACTGCTACATAAAGTCGGAAAATCGGAGCGGCGAATTTTCGATATCGGTCGGGCAACTCATTTAAAGTCCTTGAACAGATACGGCGATGAAACGACCATAATCTTCCTCTTGGAAAAAAGTGTTCCTTCTCTTTTCCCGGCGATATTAATATTAATCGCAGATGCCCGTCGTAAATCGAACTTCGCTGCGGGAATTTAAACTCCGTGTACCCAGATATCCTGATTGAGATTTATAACGTCGATCCGTATTTGAGGGAGCGAGTTTCAATTACATGTTAAAATTAAAGGATGCGGAAAGCGGCGGGCGCATTAATTCTTGAATCGGCGAAGATGAGTAACCCCGGTCTCTTAAAAGGCAAAGATTATTAATTGTCGGCCCTTTAATCGTCGTCCCTATGGCAACGTCACCGGTAAACTAACATGTTACTTCAAACAGCATAGTCGTGTCTTTGAGACTGATAGTCGGGGAGCTTCTTTCAGTTTTAATAGTCAGGAGAAAATCTGTTAATATTGCTCCGAGGTCGATAATTTTACTCAAAATTGTATTCGACAGTAAAGTCAGTACTTTTATTTAGAGTAGATGAATTCACTGTTCTTATGACGTAGTGAAAGTTTAAGTAAATTCATATATTTAAAGGTTATTTGAAATTACGATAGCAATTATATAGAGTAGAGAAATTCGTTACAAATGTTAATACTTTATTACAATTATATATTGCAGGTTTCATATTTTCAACACAAGTATGGATCATTAAAAAATCCACAATTATTGACATTATTGTTAAAATACTTTTACTTTATCTATTCAAATAATTTGTTCGAATCAAGAAGGAAATATTCTACTAGAATAAATCGACACAATAATTTCTTACAATAAATAATTGTAAGAAACTATACGTCGATTAAGACGAATCTATTCGAGTAATTTTGGACAAATGCTTATTCCAAATAATTCTAACAATTCCCAAAATGGCTATAGATATCAAGTGGGTATACTTATAAATATTTTATATTATATAATAACATTACATTATTTATATTATTTGTCACCAGTAAATATAAGTTCCGTTTTCCCCTAAGAAATTATTACGATCCGAAAAGTTCTAATCATTATAAAAGTAAAAAGTGCAACTACAAGAATTAACCCAACACAAAATAACCTCCACAACACATAATATACCATACAATCGACTGTACATCAGTTTTCTGACGGATCGCGAGTTCGCAGCCGAGAATTTCACCGATTTCTCTCTCTCTCCGTCTTAATCCTCTGTCCAGCGCCGCGCTCGCGCGCGCGCGCGCCTTTTAACAGAAAATCCGCGTTTCTTCCGCGGCTGCCGTCGGCAACAAAGATTAATTGGATATTCGGCAAGAAAAATGTAGCCATGCGACGAAGACACGGCGGCGTGCAGACCGCAAAGCGGGGCATATCCCTGGCACGCCGGCCGACCGCAACATTACAAGAATAAAACCGGGTTTCTGTACCGGGAGGGGAGGGCTAGTACATGTTCGCGTTCATCCCGGAGGAACAGAAATCCTCTTTAAACCCTGTCAACGGTGAATCCTTATTACGGGACGAAGGAACGGTTTGCCGGGGGCCGGATTTACATGTATGCGGCGTTGGAGGGGGGGGGAGGGGGCGAGTAACGCCGCTACAAATTGGCTACCCCGGTTGGGGTTCCCTTTGTTTTCCGGCCTGCTCCCTCGCCGCGGCGCGCGACGGCCGCCGCACCGGCGAAAACTGGCCAAAGTCACCGCAGTCTTTTCGTAACACGCGCACCCCACCTCCCCTCCCCTACGCCCCACCCGCTCTTCCGCCACCCACCGTCTGGGGACGAATCGCATCTGGAATTCAATTTCGCGGAATAGTCGTTACACGCTGAATTTCCAAGTGTTGCGCCCGTAGAAAAATGCGGGAACATGAGACAGCGCGCGGTCGCCACGCGGGAGGAGCGACGGTTTTGCGGCCAGGATATTTCATACGCCGTTCGAAACTGTTTGGGAGTACCCGGCTCCGCTGCTCCGCTGAGAACCCGGCCGGGCGTCCCCTTTACCTGGCAAGCTTATTACCCCCGGCTGCGGATGTTTGCGTATTTCGGGCGTCTCGTAACTTCGAACGCGAGTGAATAAATATGTTAATAAGACTAGACAGTGTCGCCCGAGATAACTCGGTGGCCTGCAGCCACCGTGACGTCACAATTTGTCGCCGCTGTTGCGTCGCATTGTCGGGCTGACCGGATGTAGTGTTCCCTTATGTCTTATCTCTGGTGAGCACTTGCGGATGGCCCTATGATCTTGTTCGTTTTTTATAGTGTCGCCGGGCTTAATCCCTTCGCGCGAGTTATCTTCTGATTAACGTGATTAAAAAAGGCTCGAAAATGTCCACATACTTATTTTTATTCTGACAACGTCTTTTTGTTAATTTTTGTATCTTATTCTTTCAGGTAACTAAATATCGGATCGAAATTTCAGACAGCTAAATATTGTACAGTATTGTGTAAATAAATGTATTTTAAAGAGGCTAAATAATATTTGTAGCAGTTCTTATATGGATACAAAATGACCATCCCTTAAATGGAACTCGAACCTAATAAAACATTGAACATCCTAGGGTTAGTTAAGTAAATTTAAGTTAAGTAACTTTAAATTAGTCAAAGAACGTTGATACATCATCGGGTGTCGCTTTTGAAACCATATATTTAATAATTTTTCATAGAAAGTTAATGCGGAAGTTGCACGACTGTATATGATAAATCATAATCTAAATATATATCGTAATATTATATGTATTATAATAATAATGTATTATTATAATAATGTATTATATAATAATAATACACATGTGGTATTCAAATATGAAATAATAATTTTACGACACCGCATTCATTTAATATGCTATTATAAATTAAAATCATGCTATTAAAGGCAAATGATGTTTCGAAAATTGTGTACTCTTTAGCAAACCATTGTAATTGTTTAGAAAACGATATAGTAATCGCTTAGATACTATACTAAAAAGTTAATCCTTTATTCGTGTAAGTATTAACCTGATAATTTCCTGATGTGAATTAGTAGTCACGCGACTACAATTAACAATGAGAAAATGTAGCAACAAAAGATCTCTAAGAAATGTTTATATTCGCTAGAAAATAGTTAAATTGTGAACACCTTTAATCCAAATATAATTTTTAAATAGTAATTTTTATCTAACGCGAACCAACGAAAATCGCCAACAAACGAGCGGAGCGTTCGTAATTAATCAATACTTGTGCGCATAAATCCGCGTAAGCGTTTCAATAACAACATTATTAACGCAACCCGAAAACTGACGCAAATGTTGCATTATTGACTTGTCGAACAGCCAGCATAGCTATACAATTAATGCGAACGTCATACAAAATGCAACGTCATACAAAAAGCTACTATGCTAAAGTTACTATACAGGGTGTCCCGGAAATCGTAGTTGAACGATCTTTGAAATCGATTATCACGAAAACGGAGCACCGGATGAAAAAACGTTATACCAAAATATTTTCTTCTCTTTTTTATGTAGAGTCACCCCCTGCCCAGCTGTACTACGATTTCCGGGACACCCTGTATAATACACAGACTTACAAATCAACTTAAAATGCTATCATCTCTGCGCTGTAATTCGAGTTTTCTCTTTTCGTTAGAATACACCTGAATCCCATAGCCTGGGCTCAGTGCCTTTAACGCCGCCCCTACCGCAGGTCCGGCTAGCTGCAGGCTGTGTCCCGATGAGACCTTGACCCAGGGATTCCATTAGCACATAACGTAACATGGGAATTCAATTAAACAGCCGGACAAACGCGGCCAAAAATTTCGAGAATGTAGAACCTGCCGCGACGACCTCTCCAGTATTTTCATTCATTAAAACAAAAGCACAGGGGAGTGCGACGAACAATGTTGTATGCGCGGCGCTGTGCGCGCCGACAGTTTCAGATAAAAGAGAATCGAAAGGATGATCGAGGCTCTGCTGAAATAAAATATCTTTTTGTAATATTCTCTGTTCGAATGTTTGTCTTATTTTAATATTGAACGCTTGAAATAATTCTTGCACTATTTAAAAATAATATTATAATATGTTATAATATAATATAATTTTTAAACAGTGCAGGAATTATTTCAAGCGGTAAATATTATAATATATTATATAATATAACTGGATCCACCACTATTTTTGTTCGTAATGATTTATTCAAAATTTCGGTCGAACTGCCGCTTTCACGGATCTATGTATAATGCAAGTTCCGGCCGACCATCTTTGAGGCGATCTTTTTACAGGGCGAGCGCTACAAGTTGGTCTCTATGATATATTCACCGCAACTTGGTGTAGCGAATGTATGGCAACATTGTAAGCTGCTTATGGTGTCCTCCCAGTTAATTAATCGGATATGAGTTTCATCTTCGCTGCGGCATTATGGGTAGTTGTCGCATGGTTAAGTCGATACATAATTTTTGTTATTCCGTGTATGCTTCAGTTAATTTTAAATGTGCGGGACGTTGCAATAATTTTATATAGAGTGCGGATGAGTTTAACAAAGTTCTGGATAGCCATTTAAGGAGACGGATATTGCTATTTTTGAAATAGTATAATTTAATGTTAACGATGTAAAATATAAATTAAATATAATAGAATATAAATGTAAATTAAAGTATAAATTAAACAACTACATAAAATAAAATATAAATTAAAATATTATTCTACGATTTAAATGTCGTTGAGGAGAATTCACTTTATTTACCGTAAACATATTAATAGGCTGTCTTCAATAATATTGTCTGAAATAATAGCTTAAAAAGAACTTGTGACGATCGGTTAACTCAAATCATTTTTAAGACTATCGATCGTTCAACATAGATTTTATGGGAACGTAATTCCGTTGATTTTAGTACGAGCAACTATAATTTATTTCGATGGTAGCACTTACTCGGGACGGGCACGATGAATGTGAAAGTGATGAAATGACAGCTCGACGATTTCGTCAGGTTGGCCGACGAACGTGTAAAGCAGGCAATCGATGTTCGACGGATATCGTTTGGGGTAGTAAGGGGATGTAAATGTGCCACCTTGAGGTCTGTCCGAGCTGCTGTAGACAACGCATGAGCAACCTATAACACAGACATTGGTATGATTTCCACGCCCATTAGATCTCGTGTCGGATCTAAGCAAAAGGTCTGCAGTTTAAATTATACTCTTTCTACAAATAAATTAATCAGAAATTGTACAAATAACGCATCTCCTTCTATTTTAAATAATTCTAGTATTAGTTATCATAACGAAACAGCAAACAATTATTAATTATCGTGTTAAAATTTATACTGGTTTTAAATAAAATAGAATTAATAGAGAACTATTTAATTTAATTTTTAAAATTACAAATTTTCTAAATTAACTATGGGAGATGGAAGTTAAATAAAAAATATATTTCTACTTGTATTAATTTTAATAAATAAGGAGAACGTATTCTTAAATTTTTTTGTTTTCACTAGTTAGTATTTCGCCTGATTAATTTCAGCATTATATGCATAAAATCATCTCTTATTACGAGACAGCGAGTTTCATGCATTTGTGCAAATTGTAATAATAGTTAAAACGTTTGAAAATTTATACTATTATATTATTATCAACTCACTAAATTGTTTAACACAGAGAATATATTATACGTCACATATGTTTACTTTAATAGACGCATAGAATTGTTCTTCTGCCAAAAAAAGATCCGTTGCTTACGCTATAAAGAAAATCTCCGTTGTTTCGAAAATCGTGTTTTCCAGCAGAGAAGCGCGAGCGAAGTGAACACTGTAAAATACCGTACGCTCCTCACGCATCAGTAGAGGCATCGGCCGGGCGGATCAAATCCGAACAATTGTACAAATGCTTTGAAATAATTCAACGGGGCAAGTTATTCGCGAGCCGGAATCGCGGCCGCACGCAACGCGATTGTAAAGATGTTTGGAATTCGCGTGGAACGAGAGAGAAAGAGATATATATATATCCGAGATTGAATCGAGGATACATACGAATTCGAACAGCCGTTTCCGCGACTGCCGAAAATCTGTTAATTAAAAGAGCTAATTGCCGGTCAAGGGAACGGTATGCAATAAAATGGAAATTGACCGCCCCCCCCCCCCCCCCGGCTCTCAATAACGCGGAACCGACGGCCGTGGATGCGGCATTCTATCCGGCCGGGGCATCAAAATCTCATGATAATGAAATCCGCCATCTGACACTGTCTCCCCCCCCCCCCCCCCCCCCCCCCCCCCCCC
>NC_135774.1:23809777-23882976 GCF_028453695.1 Augochlora pura | reverse complement strand
CCGATCACGCTTCTTCTAACCGCAGTTCTTTCTTTCTATAATATCGAACCACCGTCGTCAATCTCGAAGAATCAAATTGAAGTTTTCCTCTTGGCCCGTGAAGGAACGCTGCTCGCCAGGGGACTCGTAACTTCCGCGACAAACTTCCCCGGCCGGGAGCAACGAAATCATCGATTACTCGGACAGACGGTTCCACCGGTTAATGATCGATCGCGAACAATGAGCGAAACCCTCGTTCCTCGACGCCGGTCTCCACCTCCCCCCGCGCACACACACGTACGGCGCAGAAACAATGCCGGGGGCTTTTATCTTTTCCGACTAGGTCGCGCAGTTTCTTTTCCCGCTCTAAAAGGAATGTGATTTTTGAGGGTTAGAGCTTTTTGAAGCGGAAGGTCCTGTTTGCTTGACGATGAATGAAGTAGTTGTTTGCGGACGCTGTAATTGAGTAAAAAGAAAAAGATAATATTTTTTACATCTTTTATCTAAATATTTAAGAAAAAGAGATATCTATGTTGTAAAGTTTCGTCAAAATTGATTAATATTATCGTGAAACGCAAATAAAGATTACCAAAATCGTTACTTTTACTTCAACCAAAACCTAGAAAATTTAGTTAACTAACTATGCGTTAATCGCGAAATTTGACAGTCGCATATAAATAAATAAAAAAAGATGTATAGCTTTCGCTATTTATCTAAAAATCTACGCGCGCCAATCAATAAATTCCACCTAAAAATAAAGCTACAATTTCCTGTACCACGAATTAATTAACACACCGGCTTACTCGCTGTTAAAAATAAAGATGCAACGACGAACGGCGTACAGGTCATAGGAAAATTAAATTTCTTGTTTTCCAATTGACTTTTCCGCGGAGCTGCCGCGACAGCGACACCGCGCTGTTGCCGTCTTCTGTACAGCTCACCAGAGAATACAAAGGCTCAGTGTACCTATGGTTAAATAACGTGGCGACACTTGAGTTATATTGCCGGCACAATAGGTCGAGCGGATCCTTCCAACTTTATGCATCGGGGACTCTATTGTAGCTGGCGATGCGAGGTAATACCGATCGAAAATCACACGTTCCTTTTTTTTCCCCCCCCCTCCTCCGACCCGTTAGTCTTTCACGGCGGAATATGCGAGCGTTGAAACGGGAAACTATAGCTTTCGGAATTTCATCCACTTGACCTGTCGATCGTCGGGATTAAGTATCGAAGAAACAGATACATCGTGCTATAGATTCTGCACGTTTTATAGCGACGGTATTATTTGTTTCATTATTTTTCGTTGCGTGGAAATCAAGCAATCAGATGAACTGTGAAATTAAATTTGACTTTAGGAGAATGTATGACGTTTAGATGATATCCAATGCATTTATTTTATTTAATTAAACATCGATCGTTTTGACGGAAATATAATTGAACGTGCTTGGGGTCATTTATAATTTTATTTAGCAATTTTTGTTTTATCTAAACCTTAACGAATCTGTGCTTAATTTTATGACAATATATATTATTATATAATATAGCTTATTAGTTATTATCATATAAAATATTACAATTTATTAGCTATTATTATATATTATATTACAATTTATTAGTTATTATTATATAATATATTACAATTTATTAGCTATCATTATATATTATATTACAACTCATTTGTTATTATTATACATATGATATATTAAAATTTACTAGCTATTATTATATACTATATTAAAATTGATTACTTATTATAATATATAATACATTACAACAACATCTATATTCCGTGGAGCAAATGGACCCGAGTCACGTCGTTCAAGTGTTAAAGCAATTACAACAATATCGGTTATTAGAATCTGCGGAGCAATTTATGAAGCAATTTCAACTTTCATATATTCGAACTTGACAATATCTTGTCGACGGGTCCGATGGTGGCTCTCTGCTAACTTCGTTAGAAGAGAATCTGCAATATTGATGCAATTGCTTTTACGAAGTAATATCGGCGTAAATTACTGAGCCAGCCGGGTATTAATCAAATATTCCCAGGCCATGTAATTGAGAGAATTGATTGAATTTAAAACGCTGCTACATTGGTTTCAATAACGTGTAATTAATCAACAGAATGCACTCCGAAGAACTAATATTAGCACATTTATCGCCGTGATGCAATAATTGTCTTACTCTCGTATTTTACGATATTCCGAACGTCATTTACTTGAAAGTGTAATATTTTCTAACCTATATTGAATATTTGGTATAGGAATGTTTTTTGTACTATAGTAATGTCATTTTTTGGTTTAGCAATGCAGTAATGTTACTTACGAAGCTGAAGTAAAAATTGCAAAAAGATGGCGGATTAAAAACGATGGAGGTAATATTTCGGAAAATTGTTAAATTGCACCTAAGCTCGGTAGCACAGTAAATTATAGTAGATTAAAAAAATTGCTCCGATATTAAAAGGGAAACTAATATTTAAAAAAATTAATCATTTGCTATGAATTATTTCAATTAGAGGTACTGTATTTATACTATATGTATAATATTAGTTAGTATTTACGATTTACGTAATTTATTCATTCTGAGTGTTCACAAACTTTCTTCATATTGTTATTATTATACAAGGTACGATTATTGCAGGTAGTACCTACAAATACCTGCGGCATAAAGGCAACCATAACTTGGGAAATAGCTAGAGGTAGCAGGCGAATTAAACGTGGGTGTATTTAAAATACTTCAAATATTATTTTTAAAAAATGCTGATCATCATACATTATACATCATAGTCTCATAAGTTGTTAAAAAATGATTATTGAAAAGGACTAAAGAAATCTAAGTTTTCAGATGACAAATTATGAATAAATATATGTAAAAAAATTATTTAGATCCTAGTCACGATTTTAGTGAAATTTATCACCGTGGGTTCACTGTGTTATTAAAATTTCCTACGGTTCTAATAATTTTCCTTTTACGTCAAAATTTATTATATAAGGGGAGCATAAAATATGGTGCAAAATTTGGCACAAAATACATTATAAAATCTGTAACACTTTCACGCATAATTTTATAAATGCTTGTCAAATTTCTTTAAAGCTAGATAAACGTATCCAATAATTTATTTAAATAGCATAATAAGCAGCGAGCTGTAATCACAACGTTTGTACACTATCGATAACACTCAGGAGATAACAAGCGATTAGAAATTATTTAAAACGAAATAAATTACGAAGAATTCACAGATTCCGGATTTAACAGGGAACATTAAACGTTTTAGGACGCGTACAGTGTACATAATTGCGCGCACTCCATTCCCGCTTAACGAATTGTAAAATATTTATATTAATCGCGCGATGCTTGGCGCTGCTCTAAAAAAAAAGCATTACGCCGACCGCGGAAGAAATTTAGTTAGCGGCCAGCAAATTTCTAAAATAATAGCGGAAATTAGCTCGGGCCATGAACCTCCATTTTCCCATGTTCAGCGGAGCAACAAAAAAAAATGCGGCAGGAGAAACGCCATATGAATCTCCTGACAGATAAAAAAAACATCCGCTTTGGTTGGAATAAAGAAGAGATGAGTTCGCGTGTTACCGGGCGCGCGCACGTATTAAATTATTATAAATCTATATCCCATAGATCGTAACTGGCAAAACCGATTTACCAGTGCCAATCGCAGTTTTCCAATGAAAATGTTCGGACATGTAAATCGGATCATCGTTCGCAAAACCTTAAAAACTGTCAACGGAGTATTTACGATAAATCGCGTCGACAAATTGCATTTTTTATCTATACCGTATGAAATAAAGCAAATCAAGCCCGGCTCGGTATAAAAACGCTTCCGATGCCTGCGTAATTTAGTAACACTTTGTAAATAATCGATTTATACCGTTCGCATCGCGCACATTCGATCAGAATTAAACCATAGTTCCGCGAAGCTTTTATTTTCCGAGCATAAAATAAAACTCGATTGAAAAGTTAAACTACTACGCTATTACATTTTTTTTTTTTCGTATAACGGACTCTATAAACGATTTAGGTTATTGCTGTATGGAAATCATTCTAACGCAATTTTAATCGATTTTTAATCGTTAGCTTTTCGTTATATTTTTGTCGCAGCGTAAGGACTTTGTAGTATATAAAATGTATAACTATGCTTACAATGAAAAATTTCTATTCTGTCAATTAACTATAGATATTTAACCTCTTAGTCACGGCTGGATTTTGCGCGAATTAAATTTTTCAAACTAAATTACCATTTTTCTTGATATATATATTTTAAGACATTGAATATGTGTAATTAATACTATATATAGCTACACGGAAAAAATATATATTAAGAAAAATAGTAATTTAGTTATGAAAAACTTTATTTGCGCAAAATCCAGCCGTGCCTAAGAGGTTAAGCCCGATTTCGAACAGGAACGATTATTGATTACTTTCGCTCGTGCAACTTCGATACGACGTGTCCGAAACAGTAGGACGTAATAAAGGATTCGATATTTGTCTCGATGGCTTCCGCGACGTTAGGTCGGGCAATATTTCTCTCGCGACTCATCGATCTTTATAACAGTCCATATAAGATCGTTATCGGATAAACCAGGAAAATTCTATCAAGGCGCACGGGGGGGCCGCTGTTATCGGCGATACTCTAGGCGGGTCCGGACGGAGGAGGGCCGGTTGAACGATCCACGAAATGTGGGTCATTTACGAAACCTCGTCGATACGAGTGCAATAATTTATCCGAAACAATATCACCCGGCCTTCATCGTGATTAGTCCGCGTCCGACGATGGGGCCAGGCAGTTTCGTTGATTATTCCCATGAACGTGATCTACTAGAAGGCATTCGTCGGACACGCCAGGACTACACAATGTGACCCGTTAGTTTCGGAACCGAATGGAAGGGTGGTGTTCTCGTTCCACTGGTACGATTCAATTTTTCTTGGAATCAGAAAAAGAAGGTATCGAAAATAATCTTCCACCGAATCAAGAATGTATTTATTTATATATCCCGAAAAAATATGCAATGCTTGAAAAAATATATAATGCTTCAATTAATGAGATTTTTAAAAATTAAATACATTTCGATAACTAAAACTTGTTATGTTACGTTCAGAACGTTCTCCGATAATTAAATATAGAGTAATTGATATCCTGCACGATCTTGTAATATTATATTTTTTAATACATTGCATTCTTTTCTAGAATTTGGAAAAATGGCGTATCAAGTGTCCCGATAACTGGAGCATATTTTGAGGGCCATTTTCAGGTGATTATAATACTTAATTTAAAATGTAATTTATTCTTCGCGGAGAATTCATTCCGAATTCGCGAACGGTATTCTGTTACCTCGTTAAAATCGTTAACAGAAGAAATATATTATTATCCTTTTTAATCGATGAAAATTTTTGTTCCGAATAAAGATTCGTATTTGTTACTAGCTTTTTGTATGATAAATATAGCTGACTAGACGAGTTGCTGGAAGAAACGAATGTCTAGCTTCGGATTATTAAGAATTACGTCATATGCGACTGACGTAGCACCGAAAGCGTCGAAATAGAGCCATTATGATGGTAATGAGAGAGTTACCTTCTGGTCAAGGAACTAGACCGCAAACTTAAATGGCGGTTTCAAAGGAGCAATACCCGGGGAAACAGCGTGATACGCGTTAATCGCGTGGTTTCCCGGCTTCAGAAGATCTTTAGTAAATTAGCAAAAAACACCAGGGTTCTCCGTACACCCCCGTTTCGCCGCCAACTTCAGCCGTCTCTCTATTCTTTGGTAAATGTCAAACAAACGCTCGCGTTCAGCCCCGCCCGGCCAGGGAGGCTCTTTTTCTCTCTCTCTCTCTCTCTCTCTCTCTCTCGCTCTCTCTCTCTCTCTCTCTCTCTCTCTGTCGCTCCTTCGCCCCTCATTTGTGTTCCCGCGCATCTCTTTGCCGGCACTTCGCGAACCCTCTTTATTTCCTCGTTTCCTCCATTTCCCTTCCCTTCACTTTCATCTTTCTTCCGCGGCGCGAACCCTTTTCCCCACTAAAACGATACCCTTGTGGCCCGCGCCGAGGACGAATGTCTGCCGCGATCGTGTTTGCTCTAACTCGCGCAGTCATTAACCGACGACTACGGGCGTAAAGCTTTGACATTTCGAGTATAACGCGCCGCGAAAACTCGCGGAACACGCGCCGCTTCGAATTTATTAGCTGTCCGACGCTCTTCCTGATTTTCACGGTGAATTTCGAGGACACCTTGGAAATTGTTCATTCGAAAGGATGGCAATGTTTATTACTTTTCCATTCGGAAAAATGACAGGGCTTTGAATTTTTCTGTTTGAAAAGTAATAAGGCGTTGTATTTTACCATTCGAAAGAGTAACAACGTGATATATTTTTCCATTTGTAAAAGTGATAAGGTATTATATTTTTCCATTCGAAAAAGTAACAAGGCATTGTATTTTTTCATTCGGTAAAGTAATAGGGCTTTGTATTTTTCCAGCCACAAAAATAATTACAATATTTGATACGTTTCCGTCCACGAAGAAAATATTATTGTATATTTTCCTATCTACACAAGAGATTAATGTTGTATATTTTTCTTGTCACAGAAATAATAATCTTACTTAGCTATTTGTCCACAAAAATAATTTATCATATTTAGATATTAGATTAATTCTTACTTCTGTAAGAATTATAACATGTTATCAAGTATTTAATTAATTTCTTCAAGCATTCATTTAATATTTAGATATTGATATTGAATAATCCTATTCTCTTAAATCAGGTAAACCTTTTAAATCTTCATGTGTTTGTGAAAGAATAAAAGCAACTAATTATTATGTACATTATATACACGTAAAGCATTATATAATAAACAGTTTACAAACAATTTAATGTAGATAACTACATAATGGAATTTTAGTTATAGAAATATAGTTAAAAACACCTTAGAAAAATGAAAGTTTCCACGATTATTAAATTACCTGAATAAATATCTTACCTAAATAATTAATCAATAAATACAATGCATTTTAAAGATTCGAATAATATTCACCCCCTATTGAAACGAGTAACAGCAAAGAAACATTGAGGAACAACGACGATTCTCGAAGTTATCTCCTTGCTATCGATAATCGTAAATTTCTCAGACCGCCGCGCGGCGATAGTACACGTTGCGGCTCGTATGGTAAAAATCAGATCAACAGCCACAGAAGAGGGTGCAGTCTATTGGCGGGCCAATCTCTCTCCGGCGAGCTGATCCGAAATCCCGGCGGACGATCATTGTTCGGTCACGTTCTATCCAGCTGATTCGAGCATCTTTTCTCCTAGCTTATTTATAACCAACAGCGCCGGAGAGTTAATGGATAAAAAAAAAGTGACGCGGCTTTTTTTTTCGCCGCGGAAAGCTACGGAGCAGAAAACGAGGATACAATCCGCAGCCACTGTTCGCCCGGTTCCCTCCTCGGTAGATGGTTTATGAGGGACAATTATGCCGGTTCTCGAGCGAGGGATACACTACATTTAACGCTTTAGCCGGGACTAAGTTACTTTTCCTGGAACGACGGCTTACTTCCCTTTTGTAGACGACGACGGCCATTTGGGCGGTTTCAGACTTCACCGCCCGGCAGAACACGCTGCCGCGGATAGCTTTATCAGTATTGTCCGCGATAACACTTGATAAGTGCTCGCATACTTTGCCGTAGCATGCGTTCAATGTTCCTAAACCGTGTTTGCACGTCTGTACCTCGAATGGACTTCCACAATGCACTTTCACAATTGCAGCGATTCAATTATTTGTTTGTAAGCAATTTTTACTGGATGGGCAATTAATAATCAGTTTTGCTCAAATTCCTTCGAACATGACTGTGGTTATAATTTATTCGTTAATCTGTTATTAATCCTTTGCACTCGAGTGGTGACTCTGAGGCACCATTAAAATTATTCTATTACGTTGCAAAATAATTTTTGTAACAGTAAGGTTTAGATTTTAAATATTGTCAGTTAGTAAAACTGTTGGTAGGAGTCACAAGAATAAATTTTGTATTCATAAAAATTTATTTTGTTAAATAGAATGGAAATGCCACGAACCAGAAAAATTATTTCAGATTTACAGTTAAAATAGCTCCGAGTGCAAAGGGTTAACTGTGTTTTACTTTTCTAATATATATTTTAGTGTTCATCAATACTGATGTTAATAAGTACATAAATTAATATTTAATTTTGATAAACAGCAAGATGTACTTAATGTTAAATCATTATGAATTTTACTTTTTATACAAAGAAATAATTTGACGATAGATTTTGCACTTGAAAGCGATTTTCAAAATGGAGAAATGTAAAAATAATATAAACGAGACCGAAGGGAATAGTTTCTGTCTTTATACTAGTAATGACACATATCCTTGACATAACCTAAATTGTATTTGCTCGTCAATATTAATGTTTATCAATCAATTAATATTTCATTTTTATGGACACCAAAATGTATCTAATTTTAAATCATTACGAATTTCACTTTTTATACATAGAAATAATTTTAAGAAAAATTTTTCATTTAGAAGCGACTTTCAAAATGGTAAAAATAATATAAACGAGACCCGGAATAGTTTCTATTTTCGTACCAGTAATGGCACAATGGTACAATCCCGGGGAAGGGTTTAAAAATTAATCTCGCCCATGCAAGTTTAAAATTGTATTCAACGTGGCCCGGACCACCAACATTCGGTAGCACTGTTTTGGTGGTCTTTTAATAAAAATAGGTTACGTCAATCAGCGAAGTTCTATAGGACAATGTAACGGTGTTAGTGCGGTGAGTATTAATAAGTCCGAATCTGGGTGAAGCAAGGGTGCAAGTTATTGGTTCCGAATTATTTCGGTATCGGCAGAGTTATAGAACGAACGTGGATACAAGTTAAAAGTGGAAAAGCCAAAATGGTGTAAAATATAGCTCTCCTCGGAAGCGACGATATTTTTAAGCTGAATAGTAACCAGAAGTCGCATACCTCGGTGCTGTCGATAAATTGTCAACTAATTGGATCAGCTCTGTTTATTCGGAAACGTGAGCGAAACTTTTCGACTATTAAATTCTTACAATTCTGAGCGTTATTGAGGTCTGATTGTTGTAAATTAAGAAATGTTAATATTAAGAGGCGGTAGTTAGTGATTTATGTATTTTTATACTGAATTTTATGATTCATAATTTGTTTACTTTTACTTCGAATTTTATACTCAGTCTATAATGTACTTTTGTACTAAATGTTATACTGAATCTATACTCAATTTATACTGAATTTTGTACTCAATGACTTGCGTACCTTTATACTCAATTTTATACTCAATGACATGTATCACCTTGTTCGCAATTTTGTACTTGTATACTCGATTTTATAATCAGCAACTTGTGTAGTTTCAGGCTCAATTACTTGCCTACTAGTATAATGACATTTATACTGAGTGACTTTTATACTCAATAAATTTTGCACTTGTACACTGAATTTTATAATTAACAGCTTGTGCTTTCATTTATGACGACTTATGCACTTGTACACTGAATTATTTACATACTATTTATATCATATTTATTATTGCGAATAATATTTATACTTGTGTACTTGTATATTCAATTTCATACTCAATAACTTATGTACTCGTATAATTAAATTTATACTGAGTGACTTGTATACTCGTATACTGAAGTGTACATACAATAATCCGTGTACTTGTATACTCGGTGTCATACTCAATGACCCGTGCACTTTTACTCTCAATTTTACCCTAAACGACTCGCGCACTGTCACGCTCATTTCCATGCTGAACGTAAACCGTACATAAATTCGAGAAAATTAATTTTTTATTGTCGACGCTCTAAATAATTCAAATACGATGCAGAACGCGACGCATCGGAAAAATGCGACAGATATTTATAGCGCGGAGAAGTGCAGTTATCGACGGGCACTCGTTTATCTTGTCAGGGCATCGGTTACCAATATAAATAATACATGAAAATGGAATAAATACAGGAGCGGCACGAAATTAATGAGTTTATAATGTCTCCGGTCTACCGTGAATACACTGTCGCCGGACGAGCAAAAAAAAAATATATATATATGTATAGAGGCGCCCCTTGTCGGCACAGAAATCCTTCCGGATTCGGGCACCTTATCGTTAAAAGTGTTTATAAAGTCATCCCCTAAATCGTTCTTCCCGCGTTAAAAGTCCTCTGGCCTAGTTATTAATAGCTTTATTAAGTTCTATTTATTTTTATAACCCCCGGTAACCGAGCTGCGCCACGAAGCAGCTCGAAAACTTTCTTCATCCCCATCGACGACAGTTTTTAAAGTCACTGCTCGTTCCTCCCCACTCTCTCTCTCTCGATCTTGCCCTCCTAAAAACTGTTTTACATGTTCAATTTTTCATGTTCTACATGTCGGCGGGGAGTTAATGCTCTCGCGGTACGATCGGAAACTTCGTCACAATGAGAATTTATGATAATGATCAACATTTTATGATAATGGGGCCGATCCCGGGCAGATTCCGCCGCTCTCTCTCTCTCTCTCTCTCTCTCTCTCTCTCTCTCTCTCTCTGTCAAAGGGAAAAAGGATATTAAACACTTCATCTTTATAAATAAAGGATGTTCGGCCCCGGGGGGAAAGAAAGGAAGCGCGATCTTTATGCAAGGGAGCTTAGGCGGGCTGCTTTGTCAGTGAAAGATATACGTATAACGTGTGGCGCTTAAGCGATTGCACGTAAAATGCTTCATCCCCTTCGTGCTCGTGAAGAAAAAAAGAAAAGAAAGAGAATGTCCGTGTCGCCGGAGAAGTTTCGCATTTTCCACGGGAAAAACCTGTACGTCACGCGCGATCGATCTTCGCTTCTTTAAAACGGCTTCGAAACTTCGACGTAATCAAATTAATGGTTCTTTACAGCCTCGTTGACTTTCTCATTTTCTTAAGGCTGATTTAATTAGCGGCGTAACGAGGCGCAATTTAAGTTGTCTTCCTAAAGTCAATCTTCATCGTTGTATGTTTATTTCAAATTTTCTGGCCCCGTTCGATTCAAATATACGTATCGATTCAAATATATATGTATATTCAATAATATGTGTGTAACTATTAAATATATAAACAAAAATCATAATTTAACTTTTATATATTTTAGCAAAGAACGAAACACAATATATAGCAATTTAAGCACTTAGATAAAAAATATTTTTTTTCACAAATATATTTAATAGCTTAATATTATATTCATAGTAATATTCATTATATATTCTTGTTATATTATAATAATATTTTTTTTCATATTTTACATTTTCGTTCATAGATATTTAATAGTTCAATATTATATTCATAGTAATATTCATTATATATTCTTGTTATATTATAATAATGTCACTATGGCGATGACAATGGATACAAAAATACGTATTGTGAAATAGAAAGATAACATAATATTCTTCATAATGAGAAGTGTAAAATAAGCATTCTCGACAAGGATGCAATTTATGGGCGAAAGTGCACACAGGTTGCGTGCAGCGGGCAGGACAAACAAATTTCAAGATAATTTCCCCGAAGAAAGGTTAATCGATTAATCTTCGGTTTCGATGCAAATGGACCGAGGTATTTACATTTTCTGGTAACAGATGGCTTCTGTTTTTGGCGCGACAATATTCCCAGCACTTGAGGAGCATCTCTCGGCGGCGACCGATGTCGGGGGGTATCGTTACATATTTCATTGCCGGGTCTGCAATTGTTGGGTACTCTTCACGCGCCGCGTGTCTTTCCGCCATCGAGAAGAATTCGATATGCACTTCGCCTTCGAAAGAGTCACTCGAATTATCAATGTAGATTTATTTTATGTACTTTCTGTAGACCACCAAGAAATTATTGGCACACTCGATCGTTTGCGACAATGTAGGTTATGTGTAAAAGTTATGTTGTAAAAGTTGCGTTTCGATAGAATTTTGTATTCGTATTTGTTACTGTGCCGTTTATCACGCGATAGATATACGTAATCTCAAATCTGGAATCATTATGTTTTTAACCCTTTCGTTACTGCTGCTTTCAGAACGGATCATTCATAGTCTTATATTACATTACATTACATTATATTATATAATATTGTATTGTGTTGTACTGTATTCTATTATATTATGTATATTATATTTATATATGTAGTATTATATGCCAATTAATTAAATACGAATCTTTATTAAAGCAATCATTTCTAACGTAGTTTTTCACCAAGGAATAAACATTGTTGTACAATAATGTTGAATTATTTCATGAATTAACGTACAGTTTTTTTTTCAAGCGAAGAAATGTTTACAAATAATGCGAACGGTAAAGTGTTCCTTCTAAAAAATATTGCCGGCCCCCGGCGACGTTTAACTGCGCAAACCATGAAAGTGTTAAGATTACCAACATGTCACAACAATTGTTTCCACCGCCCCGAGACGACAACAGCGTCGCGTCATTAGATCCAACACGGTCGTCGATGTCGCCGCGCCGCGACAACTTGTGGAACACGTTCCCGGCAAGCGGATTTTAAGTATTTGCCGGCAGTTGGGGTCGCGGCGAACTTCGATATTAATTCCGGGGTTTGGGTCGGTCCGGCCGGCGGCTGGAGTTATCCACCGGCGTGCTTTGGCACCGTTTTGACTTTTCCCGGTTCTGGCTCGTCAACGGAAAGTTATTTACGGCGGGCAAGGCCGGGGCCGCATTAAGACGGCCGCAGCTGCTGCCCCCACACCGTGCTTTATATCTCCGCGAGACACGGCCGTGTGATCTCTTTCCCGTCTTCCGCGAGCCCGGGGAAAGCCCTCGGCCGCGCCACCCCCGGAGCATTATATTGTAGTTCGAGAACCCTCGCAGGTGATTCACGGGCCGCTGACACGGTGTGCCGATCCGCGCCAGCAGGTCCTGGCTGCTGATAGTTTACCGATACACCTATGTACAGCCGGGCGCGCGGTACATAAGGCGGCCGGGGTCGGACGAGAAACGGCGTCGAGCGAACGCCCCCGCGCCGAACCCCATGAAGAGATATTATTGCGCCGGGGCTGAAACACTAGAAATCACTTAGCAGCCGATTGCAGAACGCCGGGTTGACTTTTCGGGATCTTCGGCTGACACCGCAAGCTGCCACCCCCAATCCGGCTCGCGCGATGCTACCGCCTGACTTCTAGCCGTGGATCCGCTCGAAACTCCGTGACTTTTTGCTACTACGACGCCGCGTGCGACGCGGAAGCCATCGCGTTCTGGAATACGAGCCGGAGCGGAGTTTAGTATTTATTTCGCTGCCGTAATGCCACCATCTGTCTCGAAACTATGGCGTCTGGAAGAGCCTGGAGAGTTTTCGCGGGGATCCGCGGGTCTAATTAGTTTGCGCGTTCGCGCTTCCCGGCGATGGTTTGCTCTACGGCCGGGGAATTTTCGCGACGGGATTTAACGCGGTCCGCCACTTTCTTGTCGACTATTTTTATTATCAGTATGTTTCATTTAATGTACTATCTTTCCGTGATGTAGAAATAATTTGACGAGCGAAACTTGTTATTATTATTATTATTATTATACTGTGTGCTGCGATTTTACATATCGACAATTGTAAAATTAATTTTAACTGGTTTCCTGGTGTAAAAACAGTAATTTTGTTACGTTAATTATTTTCTGAATCAATATCTAATTATTTGCAAAGAATATTTATTATCCTTCTACGGTACGTTATCATAGTAAGGGATGATTTATTTCCATGACGTTTTAATTCTTTTAATTCTCGTTTTAATTCTGTTAATTCTCGATTAAATACTTTCCATTCTCATTTTAATTCTTTTTTAATTTCTGTAACATTTAGAATAATAATATCATCGTTAGAATAATAATATCATATTTAAGCTGTAAGTATCATCTACAATATTTGCCGATGCTTGCCCCTGAAGGATTAACAAATGCAACTACCATAATGCCGTTAAGCTCGAAGCTTGATTCGAGGTAAGACAGAGACATGTATTTTCTGTGGCCATTTGATTCCTGAATCCACAGGAGGATGCATTAGGTGTTTAGAGTGTCAAGATTCTGTTCGTGTACTTATATGTGCCTGGGGGCGATGACGAGGACACTGGCGATGCTCACCCTGTGACAGATGCAGATAATACCACCCCATAACGGAGCTATTCAGGTCGAGTGCAACTTTTGGACTATGAATTTGCTGAAAAAGCTGTTTCCTTGTATCGATGTTTAATGAATGTATATTTTGTATATTTTGTGTAGTAAAAATGAAGTAATTGATTAAAAATTGTAATTAGAGCATGGATATAAAGATTCATATTTTTAAAGACCTCTGGGATAGTTAAGTCTGAATAATCTATTATATTATTGTATTATTGTATTATATTACCATCGGGTATTTTTGTAAGCCCGGGGAAACATGATTTGACAAATAAATTTTTCGTGTTGTATTATCGTATTATTATATTATAATATTATATTTCATGTCTTATATTATGTATCAATTCATTTAAAAACATTCTACTCAATAGCCTGAAAAGAATCGTAACATTTTTTCACAACTAACAAAGAATATATTTCGACTTCCAATTGGAATTGCAATTTTCTTTAAAATATTAATATAACATCCAAAATGACTAATAAAAGACTACTTTCATTAATTATCTTATATGGTATATAGCACACATTATAATCAAAATTCCGCGCAGAACACTAAAATTACGTTAAGGACAACATTATTTAACACTGTTTCGCAACCGATACAGAAAACGACGATTCCGCACACAAATCCCCGGCCTATTAATAAGCGCAATATCCTGCGAGCAATTTTTCCCGGCGTCTTCATTCGCTCCCCGCTTCCGTGCGCATACAGACAGGGGGAGGATGTAGGTACACGGCATCATCAACATTGAACGGAACACCTTGTGTATATCGCGGCGGTTCGGGATACTTCGCGATGCATCCTTTCACCCCCTAGCACGGGCGGATATCCGTTGAAAGCCCCGCCGCTCTTAGATCACGCGATTACCCCGTGGACACAGAAAGGCTTCTGCTAAAAGTTGTCGGATAAGGAGGAGAAAGGGGCGAGCGCCGCGCGAGAGAGACGGACAGAGAGGGAGAAACGAGAAGGGAGTAAAAGGGACAGAGAAGGATAGAACCAGAGGGACTGAGATATAGAGTCAGAGTGACGGAGAGACACACAGACGGAGAGACACAGCCAGAGAGATAGAGAGACAGAGAAGGGGCACAGAAACGAGAAGAAAGAGAAAAAGAGAGAGAGAGAGAAATGAGAGGAGAAAAATCTAGAGAGAAAGAAAGTGAAACGAGTGGAGAAAAATCCAAGGGAGAGAGAAACGAGTGGAAAGAACTTCGGAGAAAAAGAGAGAGAAATGAGTGTAGGAAAAGACAGACGGACAAAGAAAGAAAGAAAGAAAGAGAGACAGAGAAAGATAGAAAGAGAGAGAGCAGAGAGAAGTCGGCCGAGAAGGAATAGAATCCGAAGAGAATGGAGCCGCATCCGGTCGGGCCGGAGCGTTTCACCGCGAAGGGAACGGATCCCTGCGATCTTCCAGGCCAATGAATCGACTAGTTACAAACACAATGCGACCGTTCCCGCATTATTCCGGAGATATGGGCACCGCGGATAAAATCGAGACCCGAAAATCCGGCGCGCCCGGGGGGGGGGGGGGGGGGGGGTTGGCCAGCGCGTTTGAAATGCGCGCGACTCTGCGGCGATCGTATCGTGCAATCACAGTGAATGCAGTTTCACTGTTGACTCGGGCAATCTCTCTCGCCCCTCCCCCCCTCCCAGGATCCTCTACGATCGCATTATTCGGCCGGCGAATACGGAGAAATTAATTCGTTGTTAAATACTGCTTACATTGTTATTGACTCTGTAATTGATTGATCACACTGGACGCCGCTCTCGTTCGTTCGTTCCAGTTGAACGAGGTGTATACAGGGTGTCTGGAAAGGTCGGGCTCCCGTTTTATACTGTACGTTGGTATAGTATCAATCTATAGCGCAACCTATAGTATCAACCGTTTCCAGTCGGAGCCGTTTTAACTGGAAATCCAAAATATTTCTTCAGACTTGCGGTGTTTCCATTTTATATAACCTGAAGCATTTTATGCATTATAAAATTGAATTTTACGACTTGTGTAACAATCAACAATTTTTTAAATATTAGTAAATTTGATAAAGATTATTTTGAAACGTGGCATAATCATTTTTAGAGGCGCCTTAATGTCGTCATTCGACCGTAAAGGGTTAAACCTATAGTATTAAACCTATATTTATTAAACTTTTATAATTGAATAAATGCATAAATAATTTACAATCGCAGCGTATTTTAACAAGTTCTTTCCGCCTCGTCTTGATCTTCCGTCCGCTAATGTATGTAAATTTCGGCTCGCGTCCAACCGGGCCGCGAAGAAAATTGTATCATCGGGAACAAAAAGAATTCGTTATTAACTGCAATTAGAAATAATGGCGGACTTCTGTCGGTGTGCGAGGCGCGTAGCCGCGAGAGCGCGTGCGCGACGAGGACTTGGCAGAGGTTTGCGCGCTTGCGAAACCTTGTAACGCGTGTGCCGCGCGCGACTGTGTGCGACATAACAGAGAATGCCCTTTTAGGTACTTTATTGTGGCCTGACAATTTCACGTGACAGCCATTATTTTTTCATAAAAGAATTTTCTGCGTGGCACACGCTCTGTATTATGGATGCATTTTAAAGTGCACTTTATTAGAAATTTCTCAAATTCGCACTTCTATTATGCTGACCTGGATTCATAAAATTAATTGTGTTTACTTATATTAACACATGCACTTTGGGATTCTATTTTATTATTTAATTTTATGCTGCATTGATAGTATATTGTTATTCATTTTTATATTGTATTGGTGCTATATTGTTGTTCACTTTAATATTGTATCGACACTATATTATTATTTTATTTTATATTATATTTATGTTATATTATATCGTATATTATATATTTACTTTTATATAAAAATCTTGCTTATTGAGTTCAATTAAATTTTACCTTTTTATTGAACAAAATATTCAAACATATATTCTTACATATATGTAGAATTAATTTTCCCTGAACAAAAAAATTCCTAATGAAATTGATCTGAATCTCAAAAAAAATTCCTAATGAAATTGATGTCTCTAATTATTGAATAACAATTGAACTTTCCATCGTCCCAGGTGGTTAATTAATTCCACGCCCTACGAAGCGTGCAGAGGACGCAATTAATAATATTTAATCATTAAATCGTAACGACACGGTTTCCCGCGTTCGCCCGTGGTTACGAAATCGCGGCAATCAGCCCCGCCCGCACACAATAGCCTCAACTGTATCAGATTCGGTAATTGATACGAAGAAAATCGGGCTCGACGATTCCGTGATAACACTCCACCGCCGTTTTCCGTGTTCCGCGAGCGATAAATTTTAATTACCGTGTTCCCGCGAAAACAAGGGGGATTATTCGCAGCGGCCGCGCTACTGCGAACACCGCGGCACCGAGAATCGCCGTCCCGAGGAGCATCGTCTGGCTGGAGGATCCCTTAATGACCCCAACAAACTCTCGAACGACTGCCGTTTAAACATCTCCGGAGCGTGATCTCAATGAAGGCGAACGGCAACACGGGCAAAGGAAAAGTGTCCGGCAAACAAGCCGAATCCCGGCCGCGGCGGGACGCGCGATCTGACAAATTAAGAGAAAGTGATCTTAACGGGGCGGCCCCGAGGAGCCGGGACCCGCGGACGGAGCAGAACAAGCGGTCGCAACCGTAATCCGCAAGCAGCCGGAGAAAAGTTAATTAAAAGTAAACGTCCGGAAGTCGGCGAAGTTTCAGCCCGATAATCCGTGGAGAGGGGGCGAAGTGTATAAGTATGCAACGAGGACACCATTCCGATGGTTCAAAATATAAAGGGACGGGCTTCTGTTACCGAAAATTATACTTTCGCCTGTAGACTACTCGAAAACTTGTTCTCGCGAACTGGCGGCGATAGAAAATCCCCTAAACTGTGCTTAAAGTATCACTTAGCTTCCTTTACTATATCTAATGCATTAGGAAATTTATTTAATTTATCGTTAACCAATCCTTGGAATTTACAGTAAGGTGAGCGTATATTTTTAAATATAACCTTTCCAAAACTGGACTAAATTAATCGAAGTTACTTTGAGCTCAATTAACATATATTTAAAACATCAAAAGTGTTTAAATGACAGTATTGGCTGTCAATCGATTCAAATATATTATTTGATTAAATGATCGCGTAAAATAATTAAAGCCATTAATCGTCGGAAAGTTGACGATTCAGTTGAACGATTGATTGATGATCGATTGAAAAAGACAAGTAATAATTGATGACTTTTTAATGGAATTCAAAGGTTATTTTTATGTAATTCCATTGAGAATTTGCTACAATTTGTTCATTATTTTATTATACTTTTGTATTGCCCACGAAAGAAGAAGAAATTGAATCGTGAATTTCTATTAATTGAGATTAACGATTAGCAGCAGTATTTAAATTATTATTCATTAATTAACTTTTTCCCAGCTCTGGCATAATTATAGTGTAAGTAGTGCAATCGCTAGACTGTGAACTTTTAAAATAAAAATTGCTTGCATTTTATAAAATAAATAAAAACCAATTGCGGTATATTTCTCTCTGTAACAATTTTTATATATTAAAAATATTATATTGACATCTTTAATATTTTTTTACTTATACTTTAAATTATACCGACTGAATTCTATCATAAATGCATAAAATCCACAGTCTACTAATCCCTCCATCATCAACCCCATGTACAAAATAAAGAGAACGGTGTTCCACAGTGTCGCGAGAATTTTCGTCCGATTTGAAAAAACGTCCGGCGATAATTGACGCGAGCAGATGTTACGGGAAACGTAGCCGGTCGACGGACCGTCGTAAAGGCTGATCTTGTAAAAATGGCACGTGGCAAGAAGGCGCACGGTATAGGGGAAGGGGGGAAGGGTATTATTCTCAATTTATCTCGCGCCCACTTAGCCTCGTCTACTTCGTGGCATTGGTTCTCAAAGGAATAGTCGTGCCAGCTGGCCCCCCGGCGGATCGATACCCCGTGGATACGTATCTCACGTTTTTGCCGGACGCCGTTCCCCCTCCTCGTCGCCCACGCGTATCGCGATATAATTCACGGGCCTGTTCTCTGTTACGTCTTTCGAAATTTTGGAAATTTCACTTTTGTCGGCTGACGAAATAGACGTCTGTTTCGGAGCGGGCTCGGCCAGGAACGTTTCACGCTCTCTGCCACCCTCATCAAGGTATCCGGGGGATCATTCGGGATTTATCTCGTGTATAGCGGGCACGGTAACGACACGCGAACTGCTCGGAATCTATTTTGACAGGTGCTCGAAATGCATTCGGGAAAGGAGAATTTCGCGAAATTTTTCTGCGACAGAGATGATTGTCGAATCGATGATGTTATTATAATTGTGTGCTTTTACTGTATATTTATATTATGATAATAATATATACTGTATACTAATTAATTTATTTATCCAAACATGTTCCCCCGGTATTATTATTATAATAACTATATCTATATAATACCCATATAATAAGTATATCTATATAAAATCTATATAATAAGTATATAATACTTATATATTACTATAATATTCATATACTTATATTATGTACTTATTATATAGGTTATACTGTACTAATTATACTTACTATAGAGTATAGATTATAGTATAGATTAATTTCCTTTATTTTTCAAATCATATTCCGTACGGTACCCGTTATATCCTAATATTATATACTCATACTACAACCAATATTATATACTTTTATTATATATTTATAACGATATTATATTGCAATAATATCAACCACTGAATAAAGCAGTACACACTGCATACGAAATAATGGCAATGACTATACTATACAGGGTGCTTTAAAATAAAATCGACAATACCTAAATATTCGTGAATTAAATCCTGAAACACGTATATTAATTATTTTTTATCCATTTCTAGGCAATGATTCACAGACGATTCCCATGACATTTGTGGAAATTGAACAGTGACGAACGAAATTTCCTTCGACAAGGTATCACGTTTGGAGAACAGATTTCGGAAATTTTTCGTGTGCTTGCCAGAATCTGTCCATCCATCATCCGCCATTTCCGTTACCGAATATTGTACATTACCTGCATTGATTTTACCGTCTCTCGTCGGTACAGAGCCGAAATAATCGTAGATCTGTATCGCGCATAATCGATCATTGTAAACTTCTAAAATATTAATTCCATCCAGCAATTTCTGTTATCCATAACCTACTTTAAATGCCGCGGCTTATGTATTCGGCAACAGGTGGCGGAAAATTTGATAGGCAATTCTTACGGAAGGAATAAGACAACAGTAAAAATAGCCGAGATTTTGCTGAGTCTTTGATTCTTTATAAATACTTGATAGTTTTACGTAGCTCTGTGTCGGATAATTCGGATTGAAAAATGTCAAATGTATAATTTTGATTTAAATGTTTGAGAGGTTAGTGTTAAAATTTATTTCTAGAAATATTTGGTCATTGAACTTAAACTAATGCATTATAATTGTTCGCGAAGCCCAATAATTAATCCAACTAGCTTAAATATTATTAATTATTACAAGTAAAGGCACGTGACTGTTTGAAGTAAACAAAATACTCAGCGTGTAGAAATACAATTTATTACTATATTTAATTATTAATTATTAAAACCGAAAGTTATTATTTATCCTACATTTAATAAAGACGTGCAAAATAAAAATTATCTCATACAGATATAGGGTGCATAATAACTTTCTCTTTCAATAATTGTAATCAATTTTAAGTAATGTAACAATATCTTTAAATTCCTGTCTTCATAGTTTAGTATTTGTCTTATAAATTTTAATTATAAATGCAATTCATTACTAATCACTAAACTGCGGATATTAATGCCAAATAAAAATTGTATCAATTGCTAACTATAAGAATTGATTAAAAATTAATTTTCTCCTTTAATCTTTTAATTCCTCCTAAAATCCTCCTTTAATTGTACAATTTTGATCATAAACGCGTAATATCATTACACTTGACACCGACCGACAATCGCTCCGTCGTCTTCTGCATAACAAGATTTAATCAGCGAGACCACCGCGAACGATAAATTCCAGCTGAAATAAAGTTAACAATTCCGACGCGTTTAATATACGCTTCGAGAGAGCTTTGGTAACCGGGCTGACAATCGCGGTCGACATTGAAGCCGTAAATAGAGGACAGCCGGGGATATATCCGTTGAAGAGGTTAATTCTCTCGCGAACGCCCCATCGGAGTATCCTTTTTAGCGTTCAGCGGAGTGTTTCAACCATTCAAAGTCACCTGGGTCGCAATAACGCGGCCATAAATCGACCGGTGCCGGAATAGAGGCGGAGGAAGCGGACAATAGCGGCGCGCGAAGATCTGCCCTTTAAACGGAGTCCTAAAAAAAAGGGCCAAAAACCGTGTACCGAGAAAAATCTCCGGTGAAATTTATGATATCGCCCCGGCGACCATTGGATTGTTTTCGCAGAAGTGAGCCGACCGAGCGCGAGTGCCACTTCCGGTTTACAGAGGGCGCGTCCCGGGCGTTTCGACGATCGCGGCGGAAGGAATCGCCGCGAGCAAAAAATGTTCAAACAACGAGCGAAGAGGGGGCGGTTATTTGTTACGTAAACAATGGGAGCCAGCCACAATCTCGATCGCGCCCTCTTTATTTACGAACGGGGGCAGTCGGCGGCGCGAAGTTTCCTCGGAGGGCGTGAACGAATTTCGAAGCGTCGCGCGATCGTCGCCGTCGTCGTCGTCGTTCCTTTATGAAATCGGTCCGCGACGCGGTTCGGCTTGATGGATTCCGCGCGGCGTAGCGCGGACCGAGCATCAATCTAGGAGCAGGTGGTCAAACTATCCCGCCAAACAGGTCACCAGGAATTTATACATCCGGTCGGTATTGTTTTATCTTCTATTGGTCGGGATTTGCGCGCGCGACGCTCAGCGACCCGAATCCTATCCTCGTTTTTTTTTTCTTTTTTTCTTTTTTTTATTCGCACCGGACGGCCAGGTATTTATTCATGAATCCGAAATGACACTGTAGCCGCGACGTTTCCGTTTCATGCGATTGGTTCCCCAATCCAGCGAAAGTTACATAGACGGCGATGGTGGCGCGCGGCGCGTGATTTACACACTTCTGGGAGGCCACCCGTGCGTGTCTCTCTGGTTTGTTCCAAGTGTGGCGGGTGCGTGCGTGCGTGCGCGCGCGCGCGCGTGTGTTTTTTTTTCGTCGGTTCGATGCAAATTTAAAGCGCATTTGAATTGCAAACGGCGAAAGGTAAATTTAAGAGACAAAAATTGCGTGTTCGGTAATATGTGACGCGGTCGATCGCGGGCGGGTACTTATTTAACGTTCCCGTATTTGCCGCCGAAACAACCGGTTGATAAATTGTTTGAAGACAGGGCCCCGAATGAGCGATGCGGTTTCGAGGCGGGCGCAAAAATACCGAAAACGCGAATATCCGTTTCCGTGTTACGGGAATTGTTAATTTGTTTTGGAGGGGGGGGGGGGGGGGGGGGGGTGAACACTGTTTCTGATGGCACGTTTAAGGTTCGCGACATCGAGTCTTATAATTTTATGCGCGAAATTTGCGAAACTGCCGGCGATAGATACATATTAATACGCAAACGTTTGTAGACCAAATAATCTATAGCAAACATTGTGATTTACGTTCCGGTTCGAAAAATACGTTTACGAATAATGTTCTCGCGTCTTCGGGTGCGGGGCAAATTAATTTGGCGGATTGATTCGATTGCCGCTGGAAATCGTGTTCATATTTGATCGGATAATAAAAAGGGTACAATTATTTACGAATGTAGTGCTAGCTCGTGTAAATATGTGTATACGGTGGTCAGTGGAATTGAGTCGACGAGTTTAAAGTGGTAGCACTTGTTTAAAACTGTTCCACATCGCTTGAGTGTCTCTGTAATTGTTTGAGGAACTAGTTCGTTGTACAATGACTGAAATTTTCACTTTGACTTTAATTTAATTTTTCTGACTTTATTTTTAACTTTACTATTACTTGGAATAGACGGAATGAAAAATTGTCGTTTTTCACTTTCTTATCTGAACCTATAATGAAAGTATAAATAATGCATTTGGTGCTTCTCGGTAACTTACATGCGTGTAGTTAAGCTACTGTCATTAAAACATGCAAAAATCACCTGTTTTGGTTGAAAGTTTTACAAGTCAATTTAACGCGACAATTTGTTTCCTCGTCTGTTCAACATTTCGGCCACGTACAATTTTGATCCCTTGCCGTACCATTTTCTTTACAATTACTATGATTAGAATGTTTTCGATGACTCAAATTTGTTAGAAGAAAAAAGAATTTTATATTTATTGTGTGCTTATATTTACACGAATGTTTAAAGATTGGTGACGAGAGATATGATTCCTGTTTAAAGGAACTGATGAACATTCATGCCTAACAGATTATTTTTATAAATCTGCATCGCGAGTCTGACATAACCTGGCATAACCCTGACTCGTTAGGGAGGTTAAAAGACGAATCGAAACATTCGAAGATGGCGACACAGGGCGCCGCGACTCCGCAGCCCAATCATGGTAAAAGGAGTGTTTACAATTACTCGCGTGCGGTATTCACTTTCGAGTGACACGCTCTTCTATTATTCAATTCAATATTTGTTTTGAAAACTCGGAAAGCTCGACAAGCTCGCCTCGTATATGGAGCACTCGTTCGCCGTGGTGTCCGACAGCCGGCGGCGTTTATTATTTTAAAATAGAAAAGCGCGGAAACGTGTTGCGAATTCAAACGCCATTCGCCGGTTTATTAAAACAAACAGCGGATTACTTGTTGATAGACCCAATATTTCCTGTCGGATTGATACAGAGTAAGCGCAGCAGCTCAGTGTACTCGAAATATATTTACGACGTCGCACCTAGCCGGGGCCCCCCTCCTGTCCTGATGGTTTACGGTTTCGAAGCCGAGCCGATCGTGCTATAGGGTTAGAGACAGATATATCGGCGCGGATCGATGGACAGCGCCTCCCCCCCAATGGACCATTCAGATATTTCCTGCATTTTGTACGCCGGCACGTCGGTCGTGCGGAAGATTTTTCACGTAATAATCGAGCGATTCTATGTGTCGACGCCACGTGGACAACAGTGGATCGTTCGAAGGACTCGCGATGGCTCGGCGGAGAATATCGAGCTTTATATCAAAGCAACGCTGACTACCATTTCTTCGAATTCAAGGAATTCTATTTCCATGAATTTCTTCTCTACTCTTCAATGCAGATATTATTATTCTGTTGATAATAATTTTTTGTTATATATAGGATAAAATACGAATACAATTTTATGCACACAAGTTCGACAAGCATTAATAGTAATTTGAATGGCCTCTCAATTCTCATTCATCATTATATCGTTCAACACATCGATTATCACGTTATTCGATCATTGAAGTATGCCATTTTAATGGAAATGACTGAATATAATTTTGCAGGAAATGTTTTCTAGTTTAAACAGTGTTCTAGCATTTTTATTTCAAGTTAAATGTACAGCCGGTGTGCAAAGTGATCATACACTTTTCGAAACGAAATAACATTTTTATAATTCATATCTTTATAATTCATTTTTTCATAATTAATATCTTTATAATTCATACTTTTATAATTCATTGTTGTTATTTGTCTAGATATATCTTTATATATTTAATTATTTATTATAAGAACACTAAGAATATTATAATCGTGAACATGGCGGAGAAGAAGGTGAACACAGAAAACAGAAGAGGAAGGGCAAACAAAAGACGCGACCCCTAAGCAGAGGGGAATCATGGCGCGTCCTTATTGCTAGATAACATTAAGGATTATCCTCAACATTCATATCTTTATAATTCGATATTTTCTAATCAACGATTTTATATTTTCTGTGATGTTTTAAATGGCACACGAATACTTTACAAACCGACGACGCATGGAAGTTTGATTTCAACAGATTTCTCTTACAAGCAACGAGGGTCCGAATACTTATGGGACTGACTGTATGTATATATTCAAAAAGTTGCACAGACCAGCGAACCGCCGTTATCAACTTCTAATTCCATTGAATTAGTCGAAATTCGCTGGAAATGCTACGGGTGCTCGATAAATTTGATCAGCGTCGCCTATCCGTGGAAATTACCTTCGCAAAAAAGGAACGAAATGCGGGCGAAAATTGACGGGCGAAAAAAAAAATGCAGTGGCCGTTCGATCGGCGGGGTCCATGGTGTGTAGCCAATGGCTGACAGGGAATCTCGGTAAAGGGATCAACGGGATCGGCTGCCGCGTACTTCGCTATAAATCAACATTACGATCCTCGCACGCCGGGATAGCATGCAGGTAGCCTAACACACGCGCGCCGCCCGAAGACCACATTGTCAAAGCCCAAAACAATCCGAGAATTGTTTACAACTGTTTCCAATGCCTGCAAGCTATTTCGAATTCTCCCACCTCTGCCATTCATCCGGAACGGTCGGCGACGTGTAATCCGTGGAATGGTCGAAAGTAATTGAACCCACGCGATTAATTATGAACTTCTGTGCCGCATTTGTCAGGATGACGCTCTGATTCGTGCGAACCGGTCTCTCTGTAAATGAACGCGCGCGAGACGATTCTTCTTGTGAATTTCAAAGTTTTGCTTTCCGGCGAGTGCAGGCCGAGTTTTGTATGGTATTCTTGGGACTTGTACATCAACGTTTCTTCGGAAACTTTCTGGCCCGAGTTCGCGTTACGATGTAACAGAAATATCCATTACATCTTCTCGATGTCTTTCGGTTGGACAGATATTTTTATTCCCTTGTTTATTCTACCCAGCACGAGAAATGCGTGGAACTTACTTCCGTTGAAATATAAATCAAAGAGACGCGTCCTTGCACAGGGTACACTGTAATTACTCGATAGCTAGAATTTAGCATTCAGATATTATTCGTGTCGAACGAGTCGGTACGGTATTAACCCTTTGCACTCGAAACAATTTTAAGTGAAAATCTAGAATAATTTCTCTGGTTATATTTCCATTTTGTATAACAAAGTGCATTTTATGCTTATGTAATTGATTCTTATGGTTCAAACTAACGTGACATAACCTTAAAATTTTTTAAAATGCAAACTTTGTTAATATAAAGATTATTTTGGAACAATGAAATTTTGCTAGAACAATTTTAACAATTTATCGACCGGTAGCCTATAAATCGGCTTTTTTCTCCGGATCGGTATCCTTTCAATCGGTTACCATTAATTTGTTATCTGTTATTGAGATAAACGTGTTAGATTGTACTACAAGCTTCAATATTATCATATACATTTTTAAATATTAAATATCTTTCGCAATTAATAAGATAAATAAAATCAAAATAGAAACGAAAACTTTTACGATCGGATGACGGGTCGACAAAGCGTTAATGGTGCCTCAAAGTCACCAATCGAGGGCAAAGGGTTGACACATTCCTACGAGAAATATCTTCGCGCGAATTGAAAATGGTTTCCCGTGATCGACAGAACGCACGATCTATACACGGAGGAGACAGGAAGCAATCATCGTGAACGGAAAGAACAATTTCTGTTTCTTATTCAAATAAGGTGTGACGTAAAAAGAAGAAAACGGCGTACCGGTCGGTAATGAAACTTTTTTTCCGGCGCTGAGCAGTTGCGGCAAAGTAATTATTTACCCGGCTCGGCAAACGCTATTCTGAACTCGGGGCGGGGTATTACGAATGCAAATGGTATATGAACGGATTAAAGTCCAGATGGAGTGACGCGGCGAAAGAGACTGGCTGGGAAGAAGGAGGTAGGGGGGGGGGGGGGGGGGGCATAAATGAGGCGCACTTAAAAACGATCTTGCGTATAATTTAATCCGTCTTCGGCGTTCCAAGCGCCTCTGAAACGGCATCCGTAAACTAATAAGCCGGACGGCCGCTGTTTAACTAAAGAACCAATTATTCGGGTATCAATCTCGGCCCCCCACCCCCAACGGTGAATTTTAAAAGAAAGATTAAAAACTTTCGAGTTGCGAACACTTCGGACAGAGTCGTGTGCACGTGACTTTGCGAGAATTTAAATTACAAAGATCGATTCTGTGGAATTAAAAAAAGCATATTGTAATTATATCGCCGGTAATATTATCCTACTTGTATCATTAATAAAGTGTGTTGTAATCGCACAATTAAAAATTGATTGAAATCCAATTTATTAAAATTAATGGTTACGTCAATCCATTGTACGTTTTTTGATTATATATGGTTCAATTTTTTTCTTGGATATTTATCTTTAGACAATTTGCAATTCACTTTGATATTTTAGGTTGATAGCGCTGTTAGTCGTCGACAATATTGTTATTGGTTATTTCAGAGACCTTATATAATTAAGACGTATACGCCATCTTGCGAAGAAACTATAATTACTATATATTATCACTTTACATCTATACCTAAACAGCACAAGAACGTTTTTAAGACGTTATAAAGACGTCTTAACGACGTTCCGAATTGGACGTTCTTTTAAAATCTGAAATAAGACGTCCGAAGTCATTTTGACTCGCGTGGCACCTCTGCGGCGCCAATGAAAATCGTTACATCATTTCCAAAATAATTTTGACTTTATTAAAGACCCTTCTATTTAAAAGATTGTTAAAAGTTCTATAATTCACTAGACTCAATTTCATCTTCATAAATTGTACTAAGTTATATAAAATGGAAATGCAGCTGATTAAAATAGCTATTTTAGGGGTTAAGGTGTAAGACGTTCAGACTTAAACTGGACGTAATATGTACATATTTAAAACATCCAGTGCTTATTAAACAGAGATTTAAATTCATTCATCAAATAATTGACGCCATATAACCTAACTTTTCAATTTTAAAATAATAGAATTACACACTGTAATTCTACGAATTCTTTTTATATTTTTACCACGGCCGTTTGACTGTTAAAAACTGTCCCGAAGTCCGCCAACAGGTCACAGCAATTGGCTAGCCTAATTACCAATAGCCGTGGAAGGAATTCCGCTTCCCTTCCGGCGGGATAATTTATTTTCCTAGGTACATAGGTTCCCGGTCCGGTCCCGTATACGTAATGTAATCAATAAGCTCGGCAGCATCGCGCGGTTGTTTATTTCATTGGTATCCGCGGCCCGGTAGCGCGACCGTTGCAAATAGCCGCACGCAATTCCTCGGAGTGCCGTTAAAACGTAAGGTCAGTCGATATCTCGAATATATTCGCCGGGTGCTGATAAAAACGGTTCCTCGTCGGACAAAGGCGGCAAAAACGGGCGCGACGGTCCACGGCCGACGGCGGGGGGGCGCCAACACCATGGGAGTAATAGAAAACCGGGGTGTCCCGAGCAGCGAAGTATTCAAGTTCGAACCGGGGTGGCGGGTAGGGAAAGGGGTGCCAACGGGGAACCGAAATATGCGTCCCGCGGCCTAGGGTACACGGCATTACCGAAATCGTAATTGAAATATTAATTTATGACGCGTAACGACCGCGCCGTAATTAACACGCTCTGTAACCCCGGTGTCGACGGACGTGCAATGCATGCATTACTGCTACACGGCCGCGTTACATAAATACTCGGCTTTGGTCTGCTCATAATGCCAGATCATAATGGGCAAAGTGTACAATTCGACTATTATCTCGGGGATACCGGCATTTACTCGGTAAAATCCGTGGATGCATCTGTGTGCGCGTGTGTGTAACGCCCGAAAACCTGTACGACCTCGACCCCTCTCCCCCTCCGGACCCACAGACGATGAAATTCGTTCATGCATACGTGAAACATATCGTCGCGCGAGCGCCCCCGTTATTGCGAGTCCCCGTAAAAGTGCGTCCGCCTCGTCCGTGCATCGCGCGATTCACCGCGGGAATTGAAGGAATTCCACCGGAGGCTGTGCCCCGGCTATTGCGTTTCCGCGAATCGACGTGTTTAGCGGTTCGTTTCCTATCGGTATTGCCACGGAAAGTTTATATGTTTCAAGGCCAACCGAGATAAACGCGGCCGTTCTATACCCGGCAGCAATGCCGCGGTTCCATTGAAATGCGCAGCTTTTCGGGTGATTATAAGTTTCGTTACGGAAATATAGAGACCGATGCTTAAACCGATACGCGATTCACTACGATGTGTGCGTAACGCGGGATGTTCAAAGCGTTTGCTATCGATTGGTGCACATAGTTACGTTTATTGTGTTAGGGTGTCCCATAAGTTTCTTCCCCTTTTTTGATGCGAAGGGTTAAGTAAATAATATAAGCGTTACTGCAGTCAATAACGAAAAATCGCAGGCGACTTTTATATAAAATCTGACGAAAGTGTCGTTAAAGAGGAGCTGTAAATTCTCCAAATATCATGCCACGTGCTAAATAATTATATTCGCAAAATGAATTTGATGTTCTTTACGTGAAATACAAAATCGCGGTCACATGTGCGACGCCAGCAACGAACGTGTTAAGCGGTCAGCTGAAATATACGAGTGAAATAAATTGTCACTGTCGTCCGCGTGCTGTCACTATACGTGTCTCATTGCATATAGTATAATTTCAATATTCTTTATCGCTTCAATAAGATCGAACGACATCGGTTTACTGTCAATGGTTATTGTATAATCATTATGATATAAATTGCATAACTTTCTTGCAGTAGAGTCTGATTCGAGTGTTTAATTTTCGTTAATGTGTAAAGTGTTGAAGGCTACGTCTTTTAAATATTTAAGCGTTAAAACGAGTGAAACTGTGTCGGCGTTTCTATAGACTTTTACTTACGGTGATTTTTATGAATTATAATCGAGGAAACATAACCTCCAAAAAAGAAGAAAAAGTTGTTACCAGTTATTCCACTTATAATGAAAGTGACGGACGATTTGTACACTAAATAAAACTAATTTCAACTTTAATTCGTATTAAAATTTACTATTAAATCCAATAACACTAATCTTATTCAATAGATTATGCAAAACTTATCTTATGCAAAAAATGTAATTTTTAAGTAACACATTTTGATATGTCTATACTACATTTTGATCAGAATTATTATTACATTAAAAAAGATCTAATATGATATTTTAAAAATTAACTAATCATAATTCTTAAAAACGACAATATATAAGCATCAACTCAAGTTACCCTAATTGTGGAATAACAATTAATGACAGGTTCCTCTAATAAGAATATTAAACAATCAGAAACGGCACAGAAAACAAAACGCTCGCGTATCTATTGTTTTATCCATTATATATTATAAATAATAATAAATTATAATAAATATTATAATAACTTAGTGAAAATTTGTTTGTAACAAATCAGTGATAATTAATTTAATTTACACCCTAACGTCTGAGTCCTTATCCTTCAAGAAACATAGGGAAACGAAGGGTTAACTTGTTAGCCGTTAACTGCATTATCCGATGAAAACGACACCTCGGTTTCTGACTCTAGCGTAATCGAACAGGTCGCAGATATTCATAGATTTTAACGGAGACTGTTTCTCTGCAGGTGTTCGTCCCGGGGAGCTCTCAAGATTCAGGAATTAATGCGAAAAAGGTTGAAAGGTTTCTCGGCGGAACTTCGCCGGCTTAATGTAGTCGAAGATATCGGAACGGAGGGAACGAGGTGATAGGCCCCGGCATTATTCTTCATTCATTATTCGACGCGGCGTCGTTGGTCGTCGTCGGTGACTTTCTTCGGAAAATCGATGACGAATGGAATAATTTCGCGAGACAAAAGAAACTTCGCCCTTTGAAAAATCAATTTTGATAGTCACCCGTTTACCATCCACGTGGTCCGATGCGGCCAATACCTTTTGGACAGTGACTCAATTCACAAGACGGAGTATAAAAATAAATTTTCTGTAAGGTATAATATTCTTCGTGAAAAATATTTAACCCTTTGCACTCCATTGACTCCTCTCAGGGGAAATTCTGATTCTATTATATCACTAGGCATTAAAGTTTATTAGCGAGTATGCGGTATTAATTTATTTTAGTGCGACTTTTTGAGAAATTTACGTTTCTCTGAAGAAAACAGATCAGAATATGATGCAATTACTGAAATATATAATTATATATGTAATACATATAATGATCGGTTGAGAGTTGATTTTCGAGAACTGAGTATACGTCCATGAATATATTCGATGAACAATAGATTGAACAATGTATAAACTGTTCGCAATGTGGGAGGAAAAAACAAGTATCATAACAAACTGTATTGTTTCCTCTGACAGAAGAAACAAGATGGAAGACGTCAAATCACTTATTATTGTAAATTAATCATACTGCACGAAATTATAACATAAGAAAAAAAATGTTGATGTGAAAATATTTCTCGATGTTCATAAATTCATATAAATCGGATACTGTTTTAATATCTTACTTTGTTCCAAACGTATACTATAAAAAATACGATAATATATATAAAATAATATAATAAACCTCGATAATAAATAAAAATAGATAGAAAATAAAAATACTATAACTATAAAGGTTCATAAGCGTTGGTAGGTAACGTCCACGATGGCGCAGAGTATAAAGGGTTAAAAAATCGACTCTTCAAAGATTCACAGCAAAAAGTCTCATTAACCAAAATTGCAACAATTTTCATACGAATAAACAAAGAAAAGATTGCGAAGATCAAACACGTCACGAACCCAGCCCCTTTCCCATAACAATGCCTCGCACTTCGCCGCCGAACAAACTCGCCGACACCGATGGCAAAAAGTGATCGATTCAGCCGAGAATAGCTATACAGTAATCAGGATCACCTTCGACCGCTACGAGACGGAAGATATGACTCGGCAAACAGTCTAGGTAGCTTCCGAAAAGTGCCCGGCCGTGATATCGGAGAGGGCTAAGTGTTGCATAGAGGACCTTAAATAAACCAGAAGCGGTCCGGGCGCCGTCAACGGCATGATAGATTGTCGTATTATCGGTGTTCTAACAACATTTTTCTTCCCCTCGCCTGGCATCGGAAAGCAGCCGCTTGGTCAGCCGGCGGGCTCTGGCTATATATCAATTATACGAAACTGCATCGTAGGAATTAGAGCTGTGACTTACGAGGTATACTCGGGGTACCCGGGCTACCCATGGGACACTCGGATGAACGAAAATTATCCGAGTACCCGGGTATTTCGTTGTATAACCAGCCATCCGAATACTTATAATAAATATTCGATTGTAAAAATTGTACTCGTTCGTTGAACGTAGAAAAAATAACATCGAATTAAATATGGAATAAAAAGAATCACAAAAATCGATTTATTAGAGTTTCTTAAAGGTAGCATCATAATTATATTATTAACCCTTTGCACTCGAAGCCATTTTAACTATAAATCTAAAATAATTTTTCTGGCTTATAGTATTTCCATTTTATGTGACAGAGTGTATTTTATATGTATTATTTTGATTCTTGTGACTCATAGCAACAGTTTTATTGTTAACAATTTTTGAAATCTAAACTTTGCTAGTATAAAAATGATTTTGGAACGTGGTAGACAAATTTTAGTGGTGCCACAGAGTTATCACTCGAGTGCAAAGGGTTCACAAAATGTATCCGTATTATTAATAAAACTGTTATAAAACGTGTATCATAATTACATTATTCAAAAAGCGTATCGCAATTACGTCATTAAAACTAAGTAACGCGTCATCCACAATGTTTCTCTATAAGAATGACAATACTCTATAAAGAATAATAAAAAAGCAATCGATGCAAAATAACTTTGCTTAATAATTTTAATGAATAAAAATATTGTATTTGAATGAAATACTTTAATTTTATGAGTTTTTAAACGTCGATTAAATTGTTACAATCGTTTTCCGTAGCGAGAACCGGTGAAATCTGGGATCAGGGCACAGTAATTGGCCAGCCTGCACAGGGATCGGTCGACGCGGGCCGTTCGAACGCGACTTGGTTCCCCCTCCCCTGGGGTGGTCGTCTGCGAATTGTGGCCCATCCCCTGGCGCCCCCCCCTTTTCGCGGAGAGAGATCCGATGGATTGGTCGGGTCGCGCGATAAAACGAGCTCACCGGGACCATTCCGCGATAGATTGACCAATATGATGGATCGGCTCTCCGGTTCTATTGCGTGGTAACCAACGACGCGGACCGAGTTACCTCTTCCACCGGGCATATCCTGAATTAGGATTTCCATTATTGTATCCAGCTCCAGCTCGCATTGCTCATCTTTGAAAGTTCATAGATGGTTTATTACGGCGCCGCGCCGGCTGATCAAGCTCAAACACCGCCGAGCGGCGAGAGCTGGGAACAGTTACCGTTATAGCGTTGTATCGTTAATCCGGGGTCCGGTAATTGGTGTTCCGTTTAATCCAAGCTCAAGTTCTGACAAAGCCCTTCACTGATATATACATCGTACGGATTACTTTCATTGATACCCGGCGCGCCAGACGCGGTTGCATTTATTATTCAAATGAGGACCGTTTGAAATTTTGATCGAGCCGAGTTCAGATATTTCGACGCGGACAATACCACCGTTGAAACTTTCCGATTGCCGTGGAATTCTTAGTTTCGACCGTTTCGAATTGGCGCGATCGCCGGAGGATCACTGAAAGTTTAATGGCGGTATGGAAGCCGAAGTTGCGTCTCGCTTGAAACAAAATTCCTTTATTTATTTAGGGAAAGTTAAGTTTCCGGCTGATTCGCATTTTAGTTCATTTAGTCATGTGGTTTCAGTAACATTTCTCTTTTAAAAAAATATAGTAGTACATTGTAGTGAATGGAAGGCGAGAGATACGCTAATTTTATTAGGAATTTTGATAAGCCATTGATATAATTCTTAAAGTCACATAAATGAGTAAAAATAAATCTAGCTTAGGTTACTATAAAAAACAGTCCCAGATGGTTTTATCTCAGACCAAAAATTAACCAGTACACACACTGAAAATACATTCAGAAAATGCAAACAAATTAAAATAATAATAACGATAATGGATTAAGAATTCGATGGAAAAATGAACAAAAACGTTTAATTTCTTAATATATCTCTTAAACAAATTCAGATACTGAAAATCGAGATCCACAGGTAGGTTCCTCATTAAAAACTGCACAGTTCAGAAACAATTCAGAAACACCATATTCGTCAGTGACGTAACGTTTAGCAAACATGATATTAATCGCGACTCATTTATCACATAGTCTTGCACCCGATAATCTTCTACACGACGGGCTTTTTTTTCAGGTGTATTGTCGCGCATCCATTTTTCATCCCTCGTAACTAATCCATCAAAGAGGAAAGTCGCAATTGCGAAGATACGCAGAGATGATTGATCGCGCTCGGTGATCAATTAAAGAAGCCGAGAACGTACGTCGTCGTATCAGCGCGGTAGCAGAGAGATCGAGGAAATCCGTTCTGCCGTTGCTTTGGCCGACTTCCAAACAAAATTTTCTGCTCTATGAATGCTGGAAGGTTTGCTAACTCACTGGTAATATTGTACCGGCGTTCTTTCCTTTTAACTTTGTCGAGCACTTTTGCGTTGAACGCTGCCGGTAATTACGATTAATAACAATTGTTAGTGGCCAGAATTAATATTCTCTGCGACACGGACGTATTCAAGGGTTATTTTTTAGTTTAGGATTTTTCGCTAACGGCTGGCAGGCAATTTAGATTTACAATAATTTTTCTGCTGCAGAGAACGCATGCTTTATGCATCTGTGGCATCTGCAGGTATATTCACTTTTCTTAGCACGTTGTCAAGCAGACCTTTTCTTGTCAGATACCATTTCATTTTCAATTATCCACGAGCGATAGTTATTATTATTCAGCCTAGTTTCGCGGTTTTCACTGTGATTCTCTTCCTCCATTTCTTTAAGGATCTTCCTTTATCCTTTTTAATATGAAAACTAAATCACCTGTTGCTTCGCACAAGACGCCACGTGTTTACCTTTTAGGTTATGTGTCTAATTTCTAATTATTCGGCGCACTGGGCCCATAACCATTGTTGGGTGGCATCATGGGCTAAATTGTAACACATCGCATAAAAGGAGATTAACGAGTCATACTCGTGATGAAGATTTATAACAATAAGCTGTTAGGTATGAATGTTCATTCGTTCCTTTAAGAAGGAATCAAGCTGTATTCTCTTGTCACCGATATTTAATCCCTTGCCGTACCATTTTCTTTACAATTACTATTACTAGAATATGTTCGATCGCACTAATATCTTAGCAGAAAAAGGAATTTTATATTTATTATGTGTTTATATCGATATAAATGTTTAAATATTGGTGACAAGAGAATACAATTTGATTCCTACTTGAAGGAATGGATGAATATTCGTACCTAAGAACTTATTACTAGAAACCTTCGTCACGAGTCTGACCAGTTAAAGTACGGTAAGGGGTTAAACATTCGAATAAATGTGAGCACGCAATGAAAATAAAATTCCTTTTAGTGTGATCGAAAAATTCTGATCATAGTAATTGTAAAGAAAATGATACAACGAGGAGTTAAATTCTTGATTTAGACTGACTTAACTATTTTTTAACGTGAAACATGTAAGAGAGGGATGTTTCGGCGCGCCGTGACGCCCCAACAACAATTATATCGAATCTCGAAAGTCCGCGTGAAAGGGATTTTTCAGCGATGGAATTCTCGTCGATGAAACACGTCGACGGGACGCCTAACAATACGTCGATTAAACAGGGTTAAATTTCGCGTACTTGACTACAGTGGCACGGTTTACTGCGGACAAACATTTGTTGCTAACGTTCGAGGAACCGTGGGGACCGAGTGTTTCGGTCCCGCGGTGATCATAGGAATTATTTCACGGAAAATTGCGCCGGGCCCGGCGCCGAGTGAGAGTAATTGAGGGGACTGGCAAGCACGTTTCAATTAACACTATTCCTACCGACACTTCACGTATACCTATTCCTACCGCGGCCGGTCAAATGACCGGTCGTTCACAATTTATATTTTTCAATGTTGTATGCAGACCAATAGCCAGTTTACCAGTATAAGAATATATTTTCTTTTGTTCAAGAGTACATAATCTACATTTTATTCTTTTTCGTCGCATTTTTTATATATGCGTTTCTCAAATGTACATTTTCCGCATACGTACTTTTTAAATTTTAGACAGATTTTTTTCGTCTTATTATCTTTACAATACCTTATCTGGCATGTTTTCCGTTCACTGGAACCTGTATTTGTACTTGCGATGGGTATTGTTTGATTTTCTTTGCCGAGCTCTTGTTGGTATTCGATGGGAAGTTCTTCTGCCAATTGGAATAGAAATTCCTGTCTTGTAATTTCTCCTCCCGTAGTTTCTTTATATAACATCCATACATTTATCCCGGCTAAATCCAAGATATTAAAAAATACTTGCAAAGGCCATCTCCGAGATTTAGATTTCACCGAATAATTTCTGGCCATTTGATCGGTCACATCTACGCCAAATTTAGTGCTATTGTACAATTGAATTGTCTCCGGTGTTCGGGTGTCATTTTCTTCAACTTGTACGGAGTTGTGCATTGAATTGAGAATTAGAACTTTCTTTCATGGTTTGGCTTTGTAAATTTTCAACATACAATTATTTGAGCGATAGAGTTTGGTTGAGAAAAGTGCCATGTCGTCGTTTTTCAGTTTTGCCAGTACTGGTAGCTCTTTTCTATTTGCTCTAATTGTCCCAACAATCATAGTTTTTTTTGCTAAAAGTTTTGTTGCCATAGGTAGGCTTGTAAAAAAGTTGTCTGTGGTTATATTTCTTCCACATACGGTTCTGCTAATTTCATAGTGACAAACTCTCCAAGAGGAACTGATGGTTCTCTACTTTCATTTTTTCCCAAATATGAAAAACCGTTTATTATATATTTGCTACGTACATCGTACAAAATTGCACTTATAACACGTAATACAATATAAAATATTACAAAATAATAATAAAAGACTGCCAAGTATGCTCTTTGTGACTTTCACGTTTCGATGCACTCTGTTCGTGTCGCAAGACTATACTGATTTGAATTCGTGGGAAGACCTCTATACATTTTCTTCAGTTATAAGTTTATTTATTTTGCGTCATAGTAGATAAGATGGCGTAAGAACATTCGAGGATCTGGACCGTGTTGGATATCAATCAAGCAAATAAACAACGCTAACCCTATAGTCGAGCGAGAACTGTAAACACTTGGAAGTGCAGTAAACCATTTTCTGGAAGGTACTTCTCGGATAAAATCGTGCCACAACTACATTACCTTTTGTTTGTAACGACTTTATAGTTTTGGCATTGAATCTTAGAGAGAAACTATTATAAAAATGTATTAATCATACTACCGGTCAAATGACCGGTCGTGGTAGGTAAGACAGACTACAAATATTTCTCAGAAAATAAACAATAAAAAAATAAGCGAATATTGAAAAATGTATCATACATATATATGAGGAAAAGTCGTAAAGTTTAAAGGCGATTCACTTACGTTGAATGTAGGAAATTCCAATTGAAAATTTGAAAACGGTCATTTGACCGGTCCCGGTAGGAATAGTGTTAAGCGTCACCATAAACGTGCTGCTAAGCATAGTATTGTGCGTTACGAATTAGGTTTTCGTCAACAAAACCGCAATCGAACATTGACAATTGAAGTATCGACGTTACCGAGGCTTCTGGTCAAATTATTTCGGTTCCACGCGGCTCCATCAATTAATACAATGGAAAGCCGGGATATTCGGACAACTAGAAACGGTATAATTACATTGCAAATGATCGTGCAAAATAAAAATTCTCTGCATCTACACACAATTTTCTTACTTTTATTAAAATAACTTTAGTAAATCGAACGTTTCTTTAAATCCGTCATCGTTTTCAGTTTCGCTGAATTTTGCCATTAATTTTGTAGCATATCACTGTTATTGCTATAGATTTTATACATATTAATAAATTGTGGATCATTATACGAAATAAAAATTCTCCAAGTTAATTGCGAGAAAGGGAGAACAAATAAAAATTAATATTTTCCTTCATCAATTTTTCTAAGTGAAATACTTTCGTCACTTTCAACAAATTTTTATTGTCCCTACTTGCAACAATCACTGTCAAATTACGGTTTTTATTTAAATTTAATAAAACCCATTGCGTTATAACGCAAGAATGAACGCAGCAAACAGTGAGAAGAATGAAAGCAGCAAATAATTAGAGGCACGAATGCGGCAAACAATTAGAAGAATGATCGCAGCACACAATTAGAAGAATGATCGCAGCACACAATTAGAAGAATGATCGCAGCAAGCAATTATAAAAATGATCGCAGCAAGCAATTAGAAGAATGATCGCAGCAAGCAATTAGAAGAATGACGGCTATTCGTTATGAATGCTGGGAGTGTAAATAAATTGAACGAAGCAAGGGTTCCGATGGGACGAAGACGAAGAAAGATGGAAAAAAACACATTATACCGAAACAATGAAAGAACAATGGAACGGAGGTTGCTTTATTTAATTGCGACACCGCTGCAATAATAAAGTACTCCGTACCCCTCCGAAATGGCTAACAAGCATTGTTAGCAAGCGTTCCGGGTCGGAATCCCAAGTTTTCCAATTCGAGTCGCTTCGAGACAATAATTATTGCGCACAAGGAGATTTGATCTACCGGAGAGGTACCCTGAGATCACTAATGAGGCGGCATCTGTACCGGATGAAGCGGCTGCGACGGATACCACTAGTTACTCGAATAGATACTGTGCAGTTGACTGACGCGCCCGCGTCAAGTCCCCGATAGGGCATGCAAAGGACCTTGGTATTGACTGACTTCGTGCATACGATAGAAACAGCCCGAATCCTGTCGATCGTGCATCTCGGCGAATCCGAGCGAATCGAAGGCCCCAACGGGGCCGCCGGCCGGCCGGCCGCACGATTGCCCGCTCGTGGTTCAGCCCGCCTCTTCTGTTAATCACGTGCCGTTCTGTCGAATTTCCCGTCAAATGTTGCGACTACGATCCTCGAGAGCCGGCCCGCCCGAAATTGGCTCCCTTTGCGCATTCCGGCCGAACCAAGTGTCGCGAATACCCTTTTGGCAGACCCGTTGTCCCCCTCCCCCTCGCCTGTGTCCCCCTTTCCGCGGCCGAGGAAAGTTTCGCTGGTTATTTGTAGACCAACGCGAACAACCCGACACACCCCCCGCCGCGCCGGAAGATTCAGAAATAGTTCCGAACCTACCGGCTGCTGCCACCGACGTGCGAACGTTTCCGGAAAATCGTCGACCGGAAGTCGTACGTTGTCTGGTAATAGTTAAATATTTCGCGAGGGATTAGAGGCAGAAGGACGTCGCGCGCGGTGGACACACTTTTTTCATTGCGCGTACGCCGAATTCGTGAACCCACCCCCTTTAATCCGTTCCGTGTCAGAAAAGTTTGCGAACGGAAATCCAAATATCGGAGAATTGATCGAATCGACTTTTTGATATTTTTTTTAATTCTCTTGTTTGGTCATTTTTTTTCGACGGCGATGTTTTGAAACATTATGAAGAGGAATAACCCAAATATCGGAAATTCTATTGACTCTTCGATATACATATGATATATTTTATCCGTTCTGTCGTTTAAACTTTTCGAAAATATTGATGACAGTTTATCTGTGGAAATGTGAAAATTATTTCGGAAAAATCGTAGCAAATGGAACGTATTTATTCATCGAAATACGATAAACTATAATACTATATCATATATAGTACTCATTGTATTATATATTATATATATTTATTTATATCATATATTTTTAGAAATATATATAGTGAATAAAAATTGCGTCTTGCTTCCGCGATCGCTTTGTGAAAAATGTAACTGATCGTTTAATTCTCATTGCGTTCCGCTGGCGATGCTACAAAAGAGGAAAATCATGCTCGCAACAGAAACAGTCGCGTTTCCTGCTTTGTACACGAAACACGGTTTCTTCGGGATCAAATTTTTCGCCCGATTCCGAATCATACGGAATATGCCGATATCACTCTCCGCCCGCTTTTATCCTTTGGCCTTCCGACGTTGTTACAGATACGTTATTTATGTAAGTGCAGCTGCCAGGAGGCAGTCTGGTAAAAATACACGCTCGCGTGTTCCCTTCGTTTACGTGGTTCCCCGGGTTTAATCCGAGCTCGTGCGCGAAGTGTAAGAGATATGTCAGAAATCGTGATATAACCGGGAAACAAGCGATCCCTCACGTAGAAGGGAGCCGAAAATTTACTGAAAAATTGTCTTCCCGCGTAAGCTACCGTTTCCCAAAAATATCACAGCGAGGCGGATCCTTCCGCGCGTACAGAAAATTTCAATTATTCCTGGATCGAATTTTATTTCGAAATTACATAAAAATCGCGCGAGTAGAACGTACAGATGCAGAAGAAATAATATTGAAAATGAAAGGTATTTTGTATATTTATTAATAGAAGCAAATTTTATTTAGTGTCTTCATCGCTACTGTAATTTAAAATAATCAATGTCTTTTAATTGATAAATTTATATACAAACTCGTCATTTTTATCGCGTAAGATATATTAATTTTCTGCTTTAAAATAATTTTTTCTTAATATTTTCATTTACTTCGTTTTCATAAATATCTGCCGCGCGACATTTCATTAGATTTTGCGGAAATAATTAGGCTCGTTGCCTATAATGGTACTTCTGATTATTTCCGCTAATTCAAGGATTTTATGAAAATTTACTAGCGACGCAAATAACGTTATAATTTACCTGAAAAATACAACATATATTTAAATCCGCGAACCAATTACAGTTCGAGAAAGTTGCGACGTTCATTTTAGGACACCCTCGCCTGTATTATGTTTAACCACGGCCTTTAAATTCGAATGAGAACGAGCTGCCAATGCGCGAGTCTAATCTCCTCGAGGATCCCGGATAGCGCGGCTCGTGAATCTTTGAAAAATAGATCAATGATACACGCGAAGCACCCCCGACCGCGGCCACGGAGCACTCGGATTGACTTTATCGACTTACATTTCCCGCTTATCAATGTCAGCTTACCAGCGGAGACGCGATACTTGAAATATCAAGCAGCCGAGCGGTAACAGCTGCGAAAGTTTCGCGAATTATTAATCGGCGGCATCGCGCAACTTGCTAATCCCGTTGTATGGCCGTCGCAGCCCGAACAACTTGGCACTGCAATTTTTATTCGCCGTTGTCGCATCCGCGGGACGCGATCGACGCTCGCGATTTAACCCCTTGCACTATTAGGTCTTTCAGAGCCACGTTGGTTACGACTGTTTCGTTCTCAACACTCTGCCGTTCGCACTTCTCCGAAAAATTTCTTTACTCGGCGCCGGCAGCACTGATTCAGATTGTTTCACTAGTTGCCTTTATAGGCAAAGGCTATGGAGAAATTGTAACTTGCCAAGTTTTACTAATCTCATCGTTAGTCCTCGTGAGTTTTCAATCCTGTCCACCAATTTTCATGAAATGTCTAAGATGTACAGTCAGTCCCATAAGTATTCGTACCCACATTGCTTATAAGAGCAAAATCAAGGGAAAAAGAATAATCTGTTGGAAAAATCTGTTGAAATCAAGGGATGCGTGTAAAATTTTGCAATAAACTTTTTATAAGCCGTTTCAACTGTAAATCTGAAATAATTTCTCTGGCTTCTAGTATTTCCATTTTATATAAAAAAATTCATTCTATTGAATAAGCTCCAAGTTATAATTTGAACAATTTTTTAAATCTAGGCTTTGGCAATATCTATAAAAATAATTTTGGAACGTATCACAACAATTTTAATGGCGCCGCAGAGTCGCCACTCGAATGCAAAGCGTTATTAACCGGGCCGCGGCGATTCCGTTCGCTTTATTTGGATACTTTAATCTGAAATATTCAATCTCACGTTTCCGCCCTTCGCTCGTCTTTCTCGAAATAGAGGAACGGATTTCAAAAATTTTGATGGAAGGCAATTCCAATATTAACCTTCCCAGGTGCGGCGCAACGCGAGGTCGCGAAGCTAGTTATCAATGCACGATCTTGCAGAAATATCTCGCTCGATCTTCTACCTGATCGAAGAGATCGTGCGACATGATTTTCAGATTTCACATCGCATACCAGAGATATTTTTCTTAATTCGTTGCTCGAGTTATAAATGGACCGTTTATTTTGAAAGTGGTGTAAGATGATTTTTTAAAAAAATGAGATATCACGTAATTCAATCTTAATTTAATGTAAATTTTTTATGTATAACTAGTCCGTGCTTAATTTCTTAAAAAATTTCCATGTTTTGTTCAATTTAAAATTGGTCGGTTAATTAAATTGTATAATCATCGATTATAAAAGTGATGTAAATTCAATTGACAGAGGTAGGTGGCTTAGCGGATGGTTGCCGATCAGTAGCCTGTTATTTAACATTTGTTTTATATTACGTAACACAATGTAGAAAACATGATAAATTCATATTACATGAAATGGAACGAGAGAATTTCGTTTCAATAAAAAATCTTCAAAATGCGATTAAAAAACAGATAAGAAAAAACGCTAATGGAGAACAGGTAAATTGGTTGCAAATATGTTGGATGAGGTTTCTTAAAAGTGCTCCATACACTATTTTATATAAAACATCGATGAAGGATAAAGAATTTAAAACTATAAATTTATTACCTACATTTAAAATTTATTACTACATTTATTAGCTAAAATTAAAAATACTATTTCCATTTTATGTCGCGTCATTATTTGTAAACGATATTGGATTAATATGAAGTATATTTTAAGTGATATTTGATTTCTCAAAATTAAAATTAAACGTTTTTTACAATTGTCTAATTTTGAAAGTGGGGCATGTCCATTCGCAGCCCGCAAGTATACATTAGTTTAGTAAAATACACCTAAAACAAATTTATATAACCAAATTACATATCGATAAAACAGTAGAAACATTGCCAGACATCATATAATTTGCCTAAATTTTTTGATTAACGGATACGTTTACCTTTAATTTTCTCGAAAGAAGAGAAAATGGATTTCTCTTTCAAAATAAACGGTCCAAATATCGATTCTCTGACATTGGTATAAAAAGGTTGTATTACAGAGAATTAACGTTATAGGACTTTGCCGAATTTCCACATAGTTTCAAAATAGTTCGGACTCGAATATTAAACGGAATAGACGGCTCTCATTCTGGAACGTGTCTGACCACATACGTGCCGTTTCTACTTCGTGCATCTACTCCTCCTACGTGCCGCATTTTTTCCTGCGCATCCCACGCCCGACTCGCATCATAAATAGATAAATGTAGGAAACACTGAGCGCGGAGTATCATTAAAAACGAACAACCGTCGTGTTTTACATTCAACGCGCGAGCAATTTATGTTCCGTCAAAAATCGGCGCGATGAACAGGGCCGGCATTAATTTCGCCGCGGATCGCGAAACCCTCCGCGTAGACTTTCGTAGCCGCGGCCGTGCGTCAGTCGAAAGCCGACATTAGCCGAACGCCGCGACCCAAACATATTTTACCAATTCCGACTCCGGCCGACGTATATCTCGTATTATGTAAAGAATTTTGCGAATCGTCAAAGCTGTCGAACACTATCGACGTTTCCGTTCGCCGTCAAACGTAAATTGATTCAGCCTGTGTAAACTCCGACGGCGGGAGGTGGGTAGGGTGGGAGAGGGGGGAGAGGTCGAAGAGGGAAAAAAAAGCGAGCGAAATAAAGGGAAAGCCCTCGACCGAATTTTCAACGGGGGGGGAAAATGAACTTGACGATTCAACAGCTTGAATCGCGGCATCGATCGGTGTCGCGACGGTTATTAATTATTTGCCGAGCGCTGACTTATTTGTAACCGGCGGGTGGGGGAGGAGGAGGAGGAGCGCCCCGGTCAATCCTGAGCGCGGCGGTGATCCCTGAAATTGAATTTCCATGACGCGCAGATATCCGTCGCGAAGTGGCGGTCGAGGGGGGATGTCGCCGGGACATATCGCTTGAAAATTGTGTGCGTGGAATTTCGTCCCCCTCCGCCGCCACCGCCGCCGTTCGATGTCCCTCACCCTTCTTTTTTTTTTCAGTCGACGGATTTTTATGGCGACCACTCGATTTGTCGCGAGCCGACTATATCACCGCCACCGCCACCGTCACCGACGACGCCACCGCCGCGAACACCTTCGCGCCCCGGTGTGAACGTATCGATTTTATCGTCACCGCTGTCCAACGCGCCGGAAAACATTTTTCGGTGTAAAATTGTCTCGCGACCTACTTGTGCGTGTAACCGCGTCCGATTTGTCAGCGACGTGCAAGACAGCGCGCCGCTCTCCTCCGTAGGACGTCGAGGGCTACCAGGCAGCCACCGCGAACGCTCTGACGTGTCTCCGAAAGCCGACGCGCTCGCCCTCCTACACTGGATGCGGCGGCTGTCCAACTTTTCCCAAACCCAAAAATCTATAATTCATGTTGTTCGTATTTTATACTTCGCCGCGAGCGTACGAAACGGCGCGCGACTTCTGACCCGAGAAACGAGACTTTCCGAGACGCCCCCGGGTGAATACGCGGAAGAGGCAGCCCCTTCGATTTTAACGCGACTCGGGATCGCTTTGCTTGCACCTTGGGTTTGGCATAATTTTATTTAATTTTTGTTTCATTTGTTTCAATTTTATTATAATTCTATTAGAATTTTATTGCAATTTTGTTAGAATTTTATTATAATTCTATTACAATTTTATTAGAATTTTATTGCAATTTTATTAGAATTTTATTAGAATTTTATTGTTACTTTATAAAAGATAGGGAAGCAACGAATACAATTTCATTTGACACTGTTGAATAAATACGATCAAATACAAATTTATCTAGATACAAATTTAACCGATGAAAATAATATTCAAATAGTTCATTCGAGTAAAAATTTGATAAAATCGAAATTATTTCTTCATAATTTATCGATTCATTTATTTCACATCACTTTTCCGCATTATTCGAATAAAGAATAAATATACCTTCAACCACCCCTTATTTTACTGCTACAATTCGCAAACTTTACCAGATACAAAGAAAATCTTAGTATGAAAGATTACTATTTTTAAATTATTTAACTGCCTTCTAATCTACTTTGTATTTAATCCACTCAACGCTATTACAAATGCATAAAATCTCCAATCTATTGCCAATTACAATTATATCTCATAATTTTGTGCATGTTGTTATTTAAAATTTTAATGCATAGTATAAAGAATTTGTAGGTGTTTCATAGCAACGATATTTTTTATTTTACACAAGAGTGCATACAAATGCAAACAATAGAGTTACACGTACACGTGCACCTGCCTTGAATTTTTCTGCGCGGTCGCGCTCGCCGATAAATAATACAAAAGGCTGCCTGGTAGAATGGTTTTCTGACTTTAGCAGTTTCTGATCTATCGCCTCGGTTATGAGGGTTCGGTGTGTTACCTTGCGAGGCAGCGTTGCGCGACGCTACCACGCGGTGATTGGTGCCGCATCACAGTTGCACCTGCGATACCTCGAGTGCTTGCTGGAGGGACACTAGCGACATGTGGTACGGAATAATTACGCCTCTGAACACAGTAAGAGTTTATAATAGTTTGTGTACCAGGCCATATGTTCGAATGGTGATTTTCAAGCTGGATTAAATTATGTTGTGTTGGAATTACTGCAACACTGCAGACCTCCTTGAATTTACAATGAAACGTCTGATATACAACAGGAAACGTTTCATAAGAATTCCAAATGACAATTATATACTTTGCAGCTAATTCAAATAAATAAAGATAGGAATAAATCTCTATTCAATATCAAAACTTTGCAATTATTATAGTGGCTATTATAGATCATTTTTACTTTGCATAGAGATGACGGGAAAAATTATATAGGAATTCAAAGTGACAATTATATACTCTGTAACTAATTCAAATAAATAAAGACAGAAATAAATCTCTATTCAATATCAAAACTTTGCAATTATTATAGATAATTTTTATTTTGCATAGAGATAACAGGAAAAATTTCATAAAAATTCCAAATGACAATTATATATGTACTCGGCAATTAATTCAAATGAATAAAAGCAGAAATAAATCTCTATTCAATATCAAAACTTTGCAATTATCATAGATAACTTTTATTATGCATAAAAATCCAGTCTATTATTAATCCAAAGTGAAAAACTAGGATCTTCGTGCGCATTTTTTAATCCATTAGAAAAGGGAAGGAAAATTGCAGAAAATTCGGAGTTCTATTGCATTATTACAGTAGATGGTCTGTCTTAAATATTTTATGGGTTCCCAGGATGTCGAATCATTTTAAAAGGATTGCCTCTCTTCCGTCCTTTCGTTTTCAAAGTACGCGGAAAATACGGTGCTAACCCCCCAACTTCGAGGCAGCTTTCACCCCTTCAACGCGGATGGCCGCCTATAAAAAAAAAATACGTGTGAGATATTTTTCTGTGAAATATCTCTCATGTAAATTTCATCAAAATGTTCTTCCGGTGGTTCGCCATGTTCCCTTATACATACAATATACATATATGTATATGTATGTATGTATGTATGTATATTTGTGGCTCGCCCTAATTTAATATTCATTCTATGAAAAACAACGCGCGTTGCCTAATTTGCAATTAAGCCAATTTTTGGGTATTACAAAATTCTATAGGACGTATCCTCTTTTAACGTTAATATTTTCAACGTTCGTCCATGGTATTTCGAAGTTCCAAGACAGCTATAATAATCAGCCGAATGCGGAGTCGTTTTAAGCAACGCTAAAGGCACCAGAATTTGTATTGCACACATAATAAACACATATTATGGCCACCGCCGGCACACGCTCCAGTTTCGCTAGCATGCTAAACGTGACCGCCCACGGCTGCGCATAAATTCTAAAAATCCCATTACGTTATTTGTAACATAAACGAAATCTAAATGAGCACGGGGGCACATTACCGCGAGTCTACTCTCAAAATTGACCAAGACTATACTCGCACGAATTTCGCAGTGACTGTGCAGTATTTTATTTACAAATGTCCCCAGAAGATCGTGCAGCAGAGATTTAATTATTTAAACAGTCCTAATATAAATCGAACGAACTTTTATTCGCAGAATTTATTCTTTCGAAAAGCTAAGTTTTTTTCTTGAAAATCTAAGCTTTCTCTTGACTTCCTAAAAGTTGAAATTCCGGTTTTTTTTAGTCTTTCCATAAAAATGTGGAACAGGTTTTAGTCGTATCAAATTTTCATGGCAATTTGACGTTTCTCTATATTTCGCAGTATTCCTTCTATAAAGTTTAATAAAACGGTCAAACTATCGCATACCAAATTTTTCAGCGTCGTTGCAAAGCTTCGATATACATAGAAATCTATGGTAGATCCGGTCAGAAAAAATATATTTGCATGGAAGTTTTAATTGGTATCGCGTTTCGTGAAAGCCCGCAGTATCCAGTCACTCGAAAAATCATGTTACAAGAAAATATACGATTTATCCATTTTTTAACCATTTTCTTTGTCTCGCGATATATTTAATACGACTAGATTATTAACCCTTTCGACTTAAAAAATTGTTTCTGATCACTTATCAAACACTGCAACTATTCTCATTTTTAACACTAGGTTTATGGAGCACTAAAAGCAGCTATTTTGCACAAGTTTACACAAGTGACAATAACACATTTATCCTAATTTTTAATAACTGTTATTGCAATATTTTCTGCAACTAACGCGTCGAAACTTCACATTGAACAAATAGTAAAATAGTAAGTATTTCTTTTGCAAGTTCTAAACAAAAATTCTAAAATAATGGAATATAAGAAATAATTGATTTGAATAAAACTCCATTTGACGAAACAAAGATTGTTCGAAAGTAACGCAACAATGAGCAGTCCCGTCGTGTCCAGAGAGTTAACAGGTGAAAAAGGAAGGTAGGAAAATTGTCCGCGTCTTATAAATCCCGAGCTTTGTCTCTCGAGTCCGTGCAGCGATTCAGCGGGCAGAAGATGAACTCCGCTCCGCGCCGGCTGTTTATAAGACAGGCGAGTTCATAGGGGTTCATCTCCGGACGGATATGCAGAGGGGGGAGTATCTCGTGACGCACATACGTTAAGTATATGCGAAGGAGAGAGAGCGCGTAGAGACGGGTGTCCGCGCGCACCAGCTGTCGTTGGGCCTCGTTGCCGTTCCCGTCACGTCATTGCTACACGCGTTGCCACGATAAATCTGCCGCGCCCGAATCTCCCGGTTATTACCTCGCGCTGTACGCTCGCCGGCTACCTCGCGAACGGTGCCCCCGGTTCTTCTATTCCGTCTTCCGAATCTCTCCTATCTTTTCTCCCCCTTTCTTTTCAGAAGCCTCGGTAACGCCGGCACTTCAATTGTCAACGTTCGATTGCGGTTTCGTTGACGAAAAGCAAATTCGTAACGCACAATACTATGCTTAGCAGCACGTTTATCGTGACGCTTAATTGAAACGTGCTTGCCAGTCCTCTCAATTACTCTCACTCGGCACCGGGCCCGGCGTAATGTTCCGTGAAATAATTCCTATGATTACCGCCGGATCGAAACACTCGGTCCCCACGGTTCCTCGAACGTTAGCAACAAATGTTTGTCCGCAGTAAACCGTGCCACTGTAGTCAAGTACGCGAAATTTAACCCTGTTCAATCGACGTATTGTTAGGCGTCCCGTCGACGTGTTTCATCGACCGAGAATTCCATCGCTGAAAAATCCCTTTCACGCGGACTTTCGAGATTCGATATAATTGTTGATGGGGCGTCACGGCGCACCGAAACATCCCTCTCTTACATGTTTCGCGTTAAAAAATAGTTATGTCAGTCTAAATCAAGAATTTAACCTCTCGTTGTATAATTTTCTTTACAATTACTATGATCAGAATTTTTCGATCACACTAAAAGGAATTTTATTTTCATTGCGTCCTCACATTTATTCGAATGTTTAACCCCTTACCGTACTTTAACTGGTCAGACTCGTGACGAAGGTTTCTAGTAATAAGTTATTAGGTACGAATGTTCATCCATTCCTTCAAGTAGGAATCGAATTTTATTCTCTTGTCACCAATATTTAAACATTTATGTCGATATAAACACATAATAAATATAAAATTCCTTTTTCTGCTAAGAAATTAGTGCGATCGAACATATTCTAGTAATAGTAATTGTAAAGTATAGATGGATAAAATTGTTGAGTAGTGAAACTGTTGCTATAAGTCGCAAGAATCAATTTCGAACGCATAAAAGTGCACTTTATTTCTTAAAATAAAAATTCTATGAGCCAGGAAAATGATTTCAGATTTACAGTTTAAATGGCTTCGAGTGCAAAGGGTTAACAGAGACGGGGAATTCCTCCAGGTGCGATTACGGCTGGCCACCGTTGTAAACTAACATGGGACTTACCCTTCGGATCTTTCCTTCTTTTATGATACGTCTTGGCTATCGAGGCCGAGAGAAGCGAAATCCTAAAGTCAAGCAATAAAGTATGCGTTCTCTGCGGCAGGAGAATTATTTTAAATCTAAATTGCCTAGCAGCCGTTAGCGAAAAATCTCAAACTAAAAAATAGCCGGCTAGGTACTTGTCATAAAGAATATTAGTGCACTAACAGTATTCCTTATTGCCGTCGTTCTCATCGCACGCAGCCACCTCCCACACGGCGTTATCGGGACACAGCCGAAGGAATTACGGCTCGATATGCTTCGGAATCGCTAGAACGTGGCCGAACGCCGATATAAATGCGCAGATGCGTCCATATTTACGAAACAGGACGTGAGCGGCTTGAGAAACGATGCACGCTTTACGGAATCCGTCGTTCCGCTCGAGTAAAGCGCGTTCTCTCTCTCCTTTGACGACCGCGTGTCGCGTGTCTCTTTACCGATCGACGCTTTGAAGGATCCGCTATTGTACCTCGGATTATTTGAATTATTTGATAGACATTCAAGGAAAAGTAAAAGCTTTCCTGTGACTACGCTCTTCGGGAAGAATGTGTGTCAACATTGTTAGCGCAGGTTCTCGATGCAAGGGTCTTCTTGCATTTTAATCGATCCGAGAAACGCACGAAGCTGTCGCAAAGACATCTCGCAGTTTGGTTGGATGAGATTGTTATAACGAGAGTAATATAATGGCAGTTTTAATATTCAATTGTATCACGGGCAGCTTTTTCATTTTAAGCCGACAATGTTACGCCTCTTCAAACCACATTGATCTCCGTGTTTTTATACTAATTGGACTACGGATTTTATGCACATACAAAATAGCAAAACCAAAATGAATAAATATAATCTCAGTCTCTGCGTCCAATAATTAATTAAAACAATTTTCATTTTGCATAAAGATCCACAGACGAATAATGATAAAACGTAGACTCTAATAATGACTGTCAATAAGCATTGTTATCCAGATATTTAAAATACAGTCCCGTTAAATAGACTTCAATTTGTTCGAATTTAAATGATTGTTATTAAATGAAAACGAAGCTGCGTCAAGCTTCTCTAACAATTCACATTGTATCATGCTCGTGTCCGATTGTTTCGAAGCTACCTAATTACATTAAGATTTTAACAATTCAATTTAAGCAGACAACGTATTATCCCGATCCGCGTCCAATTGTTTTTCTCTTGGTAAATCCGACGGAAGAGAGAGAGAGAGAGATAGAGAGAGAGAGAGAGAGAGAGAGAGAGAGCACAGAGGAGCAGAACAAGTCAACTTTGCTGTTGCGCGTGTTCATAAGACGGCCAAGTTCCGAGAGAAAATCCTTGTAATACCATCGAGAGGATTCCGGAGATAAAGGAAAAATCGCTGTTGATCCTTTTCTTTATTTAAAGGTGCTTATAGACTTGAGAAGACTAAGCCGCCCCGGTGGTTCTCTTCTCGATGATACAAGCTTCCCCTCTTGGTTTCAATCAAGCCTCCTCTTACCTCCGTCTACCTGCGCCGGATGAATAAACAATCGGACGTGTTCGGTGCCATTTACAGAATATATTTATGTGTATTATATAATATTTTTTTTAGGTTTATTATATGTTTTTTTTATTATATTCTTTATTATATTTTTTTTTATATTTTTGTTGGAACATGTGAGATTCTTTAGAATAAATTATAAAATTTTATATTCTTATTTATTACATTTATTACATTCATTAGTACATTAATTTAAATGTTGTGAAGTCGAGGTTATAGATCTGTGCATTAATGAAATATAAAATGGGAATTAAATTGTGTAGAAGGTACAAATCAGTTGTTATATTTATTTATTTATTTGTTTTTGAGCAGATACTTATTATGAGGTAAAATAAAGAATTATAAGATGGAAAAATAAACATTAGGTTTATGGAAGCCTTTTAAAATGATGAATCGCTAATTTTTTAATTCACGATTATTCAGATTGTAAAGATACATTTACGTTTTTATTCAATATGTGTTATTTGCAGCGAATATTGTGATAACATTCGTCACAAATCAGAATAAATATCTTATTGTTACTTTTAGAAATTAATATAAAACAACTGCTTTCAGTTCATCATAAATTTAGTATCAAAAGAACAATAGATATAAAGTAAATGAACAAAATAACAAAAAGGATCTAAACACATTGATATTACCAGCGAGAATTCGTGCAAACTGTGCAACTTGATTTCTAAATCTCTAAAATCATTTTTATCAATCATTTTTATCACTAGCAATTTGCAATGATAAAAAGAATAGCAGAACACTGTTAAAATTATTAAAATAGGATATAATATTGTACATTAATACTAACAACGAAACATCTGTACCAAATGTGCACATTCAATTCTAAATCTATAATTTTTATCAACACTTATTAATCATATTTATTAACACTAGCAATTCGTAACAGTTAAAGTAATAAAAGAGCTACCAAAATGCTTAAAACAGTAATATTCAAAACTATTTCAGACCATTAAGCAACAGTGAAACGCAATTACCGAACACCCCGTACACAGCAAAATTTCGCGGAGTATCACCGGAATAAGAAAATGCTTTTTACAGGCGGCAGTAACTTCTGGATTCATATTGCGCCGGTAGCAGCGAGTCGAGTATCGTGCACAAGAATGTGCTCGGTTCAGATAAGAAACGATAAAGTATCGGGGGAGCCTCCTTCCGACTGGCGGCATTCAGATCGAACGGTATTAAAGTATCGAGATATTAAATCCGTCAAAGACGTATACGCGCCCGTCGTGAATAATAACGGGCGCAACAAAACCGGCACGGGAAGCTCGCGTCGACAACTCGTTATCATCTCTATCCGCCGACTGATATCGGCTGCCGCCGCCGCCGCCGAATGAATAATACACGGTCGAAAGGGGCGGTATATCCACGCATCGTCCCGGCTCTCGTCGTGCTCCGTTACAGGACGGAACTAGTTCTTTACAGCCGTCATTACCATTCTAAACACCCTGTTCCGTTGCAGGACGAAATTATTATTTACAGCAGTTATTACCGTCATAAAAGCACACGCATGGCACAATCTTCAAATAGTCACAACGCATCCCTGGCAGGTTATGTCTTTAAAAGGCCGGTGCTTAAAATACTGTTCATTATCTCCGTCAATGTACCATACAGCTGGCCATCAGCTATCGATATTTCGTCAGAGCCGCGATAGTGTATTTTGTCTAACGCACAAGGCCCTTTTACGATTCATCGTCTGCCACGGTCTATCATTGGGACACACGGATCCTTCGCGGGCCTTACCCGAGGGTACGCGCACTACCTGCGGGTGAGCATGAGTTTGGGGCGGTCGCTTTCCTTCAGTACACGCTTTTCTTTTAACCAATCAATTCAAGACGACCGTTTCCCTTACTTCTTCCGAAATATCGCAATCTACGAATCCGCTTGTTCCATGTTTTAATACACACTCACTCCGAGGTTACCTCGCAAATATCAGTTCGACGAACGAGCAGAACAAAACTACACTCAACAAGAGATTCATTAGCCCATCCAATAATCTCATCTGTTAGTGATTCGCAGTATCGCAGTCGATTTATAGTATTCGCAGAATCAACACCATTTGTAAATTCTATTTTTGTCATTAACCCTTTGCACTCGAAGCCATTTCTACTGTAAATCTGAAATAATTTTTCTAGTGTACAGTATTTTCATTTTAAGCTACGAAGCGCATTTTATGTATACCAATTTTACTCTCGCGATTCATACTGACAGTTTCATTTTCAACAATTTTTCTAACATTAAACTTTGTTGCTATAAAAATTATTTTAAAAGGTGACAGAACAATTTTAATGGTGCCTCAGAGTCACCACTCGAATGCAAAGGGTTAAGTGTTATAAATAGTTTTATATATATATTAAATAGTTTTCGTTACATTTGCATCGTTCAATTTTATCATCCTTGCCATTTGAAAGAGTCACTAGGAACCGCGTTTTTTCGGGACAATCGTGTGCGTGCGCGAAAAAACGCGTCGGGATTCAAGGCTCACGCGGCCGGTATTCAGCCAGCAGGTGATCAGCAGGAATAAGTTTAACACCGCCGCGGAAATTGCCAGCCGGGCGGAAACCCTGACAAACTTTTCCGCAACTTAGGTAACAGGGTGAGCTCATCAAACAATCGTGGGCGCGAGGCCACGGATGAGACCACGGTATTGCTAATCGGTTCAATTGGGTTTCGGGGGGGGGCCTGACTTTCGAGTTTCCACTTGATTGGATCGATAGGAGCCAGGTCAGCCGGCTAAGTATAGTTAAGGCACGGTTTAGATCAATTAGGGAACGGCCCGGCGTTTCTGCAAAAATTTCTTCGACTCAATGGGCATACTCTTGCTATTGAGACCTTTGATAGATTCTACAGATTTCATACCTCGTTCTGTTTCGATTTTTATAGTCGATTTGGCAGAGTTGGACGTTCTTCGAATTTTTTCGAATATGTATTTATACGTCTGAATTCCTTTTAGTCGAATATTTTATTCGAATTCGGTTTTCCTCGTGTATTATTCTGTAGATTTGTGCTATATTTATTCTTGCCACAGACAAAATTGTATTTTAGTAAATTCTTATTCGAATAATGTCATAATCAATTAAATTGTTATCGAGATCAATTTTTATCCAATTTAATATTTATTTGTTAGCGTCGAATCAAATTTTATGCCTTCGTCTTTATCACTTTATGATAAATTTCGTACAACTTAGAATTAAAATTTGATGCTCCTAACTTGATACTATAAAAATTATTTTTAAGTAATTTTTTATTTTAATTTTATTTTTTAATTTTTAATATGAAACTGGGACGAGAAAGTTAAAATTTATCATATTGACTGGCAATTTAATCCTTCCGCATTATGAACATCCCGGTAAAATTTAGTTTGTTTGAATTGGTACGATAAAAATTAATTCTGAAAGCTAGTTAAAAATTAGTATTACTCGTACGTAACAGACACAGTGCTCAACGCGTTAATTATTTTAATGAGTTGAAAATATTTCATTTTCAGATTCTGTGATTATTTTTATTATCCTGTATATGATCTACTCGGTTATTTTACAAATGTACAGACTAAAAAATTAAACAAAAATTTTTTAAATTTTGTACGACGTATCCTCGATAATAAATGCATAATTACTATAAAAAATTCTATACTGAAATATGTAGGGCTTTAAATCTGATTCATTTCATTTATATTAACAAGTAAATATCGATATAATACAATATACATTACAATCAAATTCGTCGTCGTATTTAATGATTGAATATATTGAGAGACCGAGTTAATATTACAGAACTAAACCACAATAGTTAATATTCTCGCTGATTACACAGGACGGATCACATAAAGTGGAAACGTTAGAATCCCATAAATGTCATCATGATTCGTAAAATCATGGAGAAACTTATAATCATCATTCAATCAATTCTCTATAATATCTTTCGAAAATTTTGAGCCGACTTGCATGTATATTATAAACTAAAAATAAACTTTTCAGTCCTCTTGATTATTAATCTTGATTATTCTTCTTGACTATTCCTCTTGATTATTAATTTTGATTATTCCTCTTGATTATTAATTTTGATTATCCCTCTGTAATATTTCTCATGTTTTTAAATATTTTTAAATATTTTCGTCAACGAGGCAGCCATCAATCCGCGCGATCATTTTAGTTAAATAATCGGCGACCCCGAGTGCCCAAATTTCGGCGTTCGACGGAAACGAAATTTACGATGCTAATAATAAAGTTATGAAATCGATCGATGCCATTATTCTATGGGGTGGTTGCACATGCCACTTATTATACAGTATAATATCGGTTCGCTATACAGCGCAACCACCGCGTTGCTATTCTCCCATTCGTGAAGTAAAGTGGAAAATTCTCGTTCCGTTGAAAAGCTTGAACAAATAACGGATCCGCCTTGGATATGCATCGTGTTCAACCGTATAAACGTTGCAAACAAGTCGAACAAGCGTGTCATTTTTATCCTTTTGCTGTTGTTCGAGCGAGAATCTCCGCGTTCTGGCCTTTTCCGGCTCCATTAAAAATATACCACACGCGACGATTTCGTGAAACCGTGCCCGTAAAAAAAGTGCATCGCGAATAAATGTAATGAGAGAGAGCGAGAGAGCGAGAGAGAGAGGGAGAGGGACCTGTGACTGATTTAGAGATGACATTTTGCGAGCCGCGTCTTCAGCGCGCGGGACTTTTATTGCATTAAAAACGTTGTCTCGAAAATTACGTTTCCAGGAACGACGTTCGCAAAGTCGCTCGAAAATGCAGTCCGTCAAAGCGGTGTTTGCAAGCAGTCGAAATAACAGCGTTTCATTCCCGCAATTCGCGTGCAATTTATATTACACGGGGAGCACGGTTCCCCCCATTGAACGCCGTACCGAAATCGAAACGTTCGTTAAAATAATATTGAATTTTAATTTGAATTTTAATTTTGAGACCATGTTCGGCATCCTTCTCCCATCGGAATTCACATTTATTAAAACGCCGCTCGCTGCAAAGTAATCGCGACGATTTCCTCGATATTTGTAAAAACCGAGGCGGGCAGCGTTCAAATAAGACTTTCATTGATTTACTGAAAACATGTGTTGGTAATCAAATCGATCGATTGCGAAGAAAATTGCAATTGACATTACAGATATTAATTCGAAATTGATATCCTTGCGTCAAAGGCTTCCAATCTTCCGTGGAAGTGACGAGAACGTGATTTGAGTTCGTTATAGCGACCGGTGATTAACGGGTTCGTGTGAATGTTCATTGAAAATACTCGAAAATTTGAAAAATGGTCGAAAATAATTTAGAAAATGTTAGAAGTATGATTATTTCGAGTGGATCAGCATGATCTGGGCTATGTTACTATAGAGATGATTCATGTATGTATTAAATTGTTTTTAGATCTCGTTTCTGCCTTGTTTTTGTTCACACTGGTCTTCTCGTTCAGTCGTGCGCGAAAGTCGTGTTTCTATCTCGTTAATGCTTCCATAACCTCTAAGGCACGACGACGCATTATAGCGGTTTTCGCGGATGTTTTGGGATTTACTCAATTGTATTCTATGTAAGCCCGGGGAACATTTATTGATAAAATGAATTTTCGTATTAGTTACTACAGTAAACGATCAATACACTAAGAAAAGAATATATATAGCTGTACCAAAAAATATATAAATATAGCTTATATTATATACAATCGCAGTACCAAAAAAATATATATTAACCCTTTGGCTACGGTAGACTTTGGCACGGCCAAAAGGAAGTATATTATTCTGAGGAAGTATATTAAAATATTAAAATATTGAATTCTGTTACATTAAACCAATATTACTTGAAGTGAAGAATAATATTAAGATTTTTTACAATATATAACACAAATATTGCACAATATATAATTAATCAAATTTAATAATAAACGGGGTGGAAATTTGATCTTGACGCCTATTGGCGCCTACAGTACCGGGAAGCCAACATGTGTCAGACGCCAATAGGCGCCAACAGTAGTCAAAGGGTTAAGAGAAGTGGTAATTTAGCTATGAAAAATGTTATTCGCTCAAAATCCAGCCGTGCCTAAGAGATTAATCAGATATTCGCATCTACTTTTGCAATCACAAAACTCGCGTATTTTATCCAAATCCTGACTTAAATAAATAGTCTGGAAAATAATTTGGAAAATAACTTTATACTAGAACGGCAATTCCAACAGTGACGCGTCGGAGTCCGGCGCGGCTTCGAACAACCAAGCGATGAATCTTAATTACAGTGAAAGGGCCACGCACTCGACCTCGCGAAATGAATAGTTCTCTTAATAGATGTTCCACCGGCATCGACTTACTTCCTACTTTAATGGGGGCGCACCGGCGAATTCGCATCTATATATAACCGAGCCCGCGCGCGGCGAGTACAGCCCGAAACTTTCCTCACCTTCCGCGAACGGGGTGTTATTAAACTTCATGACCAGTCCGAACGGGGTAAACGCATTCCGCATGAAGATTAAACACTTGATACACCCTGGTACCCGCGCGTGTCGTCGCGGATCAAAGCAGGAGGGGGGGAATGCCTAAACGCTGGAGTGGCGTCAAGAAGCCGTTCAGCATACCGTCGTGCATTTCGCATGCATTCTGTTTGGGCACACTAACCAGCGGGACACGCGAGACCAAGTCTGCTGACATCCTTTCACTCGAGAACATACAGAGAGCCGCATATTGGGTCTGCCGGACAGAGTCCGGTCTGTTCTTCGTCGCCGAGTTTCAACGTTCAAAGCTACGCGAAACGCTTAATAATAAAATCGTTGAGTAAAATAATCGTTGCGTTGTTTCATTCGGAAAAAGTGTCAGAAAATAACGATTAAATCGTGTCAATCTCTGTCAGAAAAATAATCTATGCAATTTTATTATAGACTATTATAGTAAGTGAATTATTAAAAAGTAAATAAGTCGTTATTTATACAGTTAATGAAAAAATATCGAGGTTGAAAGTTACTTTAATCATAGATCGTTGAATACGTTTCTTAATCGCTTCAATAACAGATTATATAATTTGCAAGGTCGTTTCGAAAATATTAACATTTTCTTTCATGATTATAATAATGATATAGAAATAAACGCTGAGATATATTAGTAATTTTTAGTTGTAACCTAAACAAATATTGCAAGCAAAATAATCCCGTATCGCCGTAGGTACAGCATTGCGTTAAAAATGTACGCGCGCAATTACTAAGTACGGACAAGCAGAAGATTTATTACAGGCACAATTAACCTGAAAGCTGTTTTAGAAGCATCGAAAAGGCATCGCCTGTTTCCTTAAAAGAAAACTGCTCGTTACTGCTCGTAAAAGGTAATTGTTTCTCTATAACCATAAACTCGGATGTCCGCATTGTTTTGCCATTGCGTTTCAGCATTGGTGAAACACCATCGCCGCGTAATCTTTCACTCCACATGCAATCAAAACGAAATATGTTATGAGAAACGCAGTCGAAGAAACGCGCCGCGAATCGACAACGACGGTACTTTTCCCAGGGAGAATCGTATTTACGACTGGCTGCCACACGAATAAGGGTGATTTCGAAAATGACATAACCTAGTTGTTTAACGATCGCTAATTCGTGGACATGCGTTGAATTTATTGTTGCGTTTAATTAATTTAATATGAGAAAATATTTACTATGTTAATCTTTATCTATATGAATACGAAAAAAGTACGAAAAATTATAAGGACGTCCAGGATTGTTATTTACATTAAATATATCCATTGATAATTATTAACTAACTAATACTAATTTATTTTTAAATAATATGTGCGAAGAGTAACTCTTTGATGTACTATAATAACGAGTCTAAGATCTACTAAACATAAATATTATTAATTTCTTATTATTCAAATTCTAGAAATGGAAATAAATAAAGACAATATGAAAAAATAAAAATTCATCTGCTCCTATTAATGAAAATATTAAGGATAAGTAAGTGCTAATCAATGCAACGTGGAAGGAGTCTTAGTGCAAGAGATTAATTAATGCATGTACGATACGAAATATATTAAGAATAATAATTTTTGTGTTCGGACACTTTAATAAAGATAACTAGTATATAGTATATAGATAAATATAACCAGTAATGAGATAAACGCGAGACAGTGTATAGTCCGCACGCGACAAGGAAGCACCTTTGCGTTTCCCCCTCTTGCTAGCCCTCCAATGACGTAGCTAGAAAGAGGGGGGATGTAAATAGAAAGCTGCATTCTTGTCGCGCGAGGACTATACTTGTACAATGTACAAGTTATATTACCTAGATATGCACATGGAGGTAATAATTGTTACAACTTTGTATAGCATAACATAATTTAACGTAACAATGTCCATTAATATTTCTAAAACTAATACGTCAATAAAGAAATAATTTAAACAAAAGAAATTAACTTCTCACAAAGTAACAGCCTGTATTTCTACAAATTGCATTCGAGCAGTATAGCTATAGTATAATTGATAAAAACAGCCGCTAACGAGTCCAACGTCAACGCAGCTTCTTCGAACTCAGCTCCGAAATTACAATAAAAATCGACCACGCCCGCGAAAGAATGAAAAATGTCAAAAAAATCACGATTCTCCGCGAGCTCGCGCTTTTATTTCCCGCGAATAAATTCGCGCGAACCGAAATCTGCGGGCCCATCTCTACAAAGAAACAAAAATGTTTTGCATTACCATTACGCCGCACAGAAAAACCGTTTCCGTCGCGGCGACTTTTTATAATCATGGGATCGTAAATTCTTTTACCGAAAGCGGGGAAAAGAGAGAGAGAATGAGAGAGAGAGAGAGAGAGAGGGCAGAGCATAGCAAATGGATATCGCGAGCGCGCACGTCCTAGTTTTGACTGTTTGTTTATGGCGCATCACAAAGCGGCCGAAAAATGTGGAGAAAATGGTCAACAGGCGCCGGGGTGAGCGGGACGGCGGCGGTGAAGGAGGAGCGAAAAGGGACGCGCGGAATGCTATTTGTTCCGTGCTGTTAACCGCATGTGTGACACGAATGTGGCAAGGTAACAGGTTCAGTGATGCCGGCCGAAGCAATGAATACCGTTTTCGCTGCACGGTTCACCAAATTAAATGCGATGCACTTTTTGCATAACGCCGGCTCCTACGTGTAATGAAACCCGCGGCAGCGCGGCGCTACCTGTTCCACCAAAAAAAAAAGTAGGCCAAAATGCAATTCTCGAAGTGTAAACGGCATCGTGTGCCGCGTGACATTTTTAAGAATATCGAAATATTTTAAATGGTGACATATTTAACAAAATCTATGATCAAAGGATAACATATTTCTTAACATTCGAATAGGTGGTTCTTTTTATAAAAATGTCGAAGATCGTTTATAATTTTATTGCTGGTGATTTTTTAATGGAACAGAGATTTTAATAATATTAAATATTGAGTATTACTTGCACTGTTGATATAATATAAATATAGCAATTATTGAAACTGTGAGTATAGCGGTAACTTAATGTTAATGTTAATATTAATATTAGTAGATAACACTCTTTGTTACTATTTTGGATGACATATTTGTAACACGAGACCTATTAAGCTTATTTCTATCTTTTTCTACAAATCTTATTACATCACACTGAATTTTATATCCCACATTGTATATAGTAAATAATAAGTTTAAAACCATCTCATTACTGCCCCAATTCGAATTTTTCATTTTCTCTATATCAGATATATCTTTCCATCTTTGACAATCTCCGCGAGTTCAAACCCTACACAGATATCTCTTACAACTTTCAACATTCTTGTCGTTTCAGATCCTTCCTTATAAATCCATCAAACTCACCAATCTCGAAAATTGCAGAGCATCGATCTTCGTAGAGATCGCTCGACGCCGCGAACCGCGACAAACATTTTCGGGAACGACGTCGCCGCGCGACGCGCCATTTTTCCCGCGCTTCCCGCGAATACCAGGGGGCCAGCGCGCGCGATTACCATCGCGCAGCGTCTCGAGAAATTACGACAGCTGTCAGGGGCACGGTTTCAAATTAGGATTTTACGATAGTCTTCGGAACACCGGGATTCAATTACACACCGCCGGGCCGCGGCGCTAAATACACCCGCGCGTTTCGTATCCTCTGGCGCGCCCGGCCTCTTTCCGGCACGGACGGACTTTAATTAAAATCGTAATTTTTGTTCAACGCAGGTACAAATCGTGGCTACAACCGCGCCCCCGCCGTACGCTAACGAATCATTAACACCGAGATAAATTCTGCGACGGTCGCCCGTTGCAACGGCGGAGGACCGATTAATCTGACGAATCGCCAATGTGGGCGGGACCGTCGTGGGAAATCGTTATGGGAGGAGGAACAGACTTACGGGGTTCTGTGATTAACAAGGCTTTGGGCTAATATATTTGTATAATATATTTGCGTAATATATTTGAAATAGATTTTTTGAGAATATTATCGACTCGTTGTATTTTTTAAGAAAAGAATTTGTCTACATGGTCTCTGCATATTTCTAACGAAAAAAATGTTAATTTACGAAATGGAATGATTTATTAAAATTGGATTAAATAACTAATATCTTCTTGAGATGTTAAAAAACTAGTTTACTATCCGCAAAATCTTCTTAACGGCGAAATAAGGTTTAAATGAAAACAAATTTATTTGAATTAGAATAACAATATGTCGCAGACGTTTGCGACGAGTGTACACGCACGTCCAAATAACTTTGACGTGGAACCAGAAACGTGTTTTTCTCGAAACCGTATTTCCCCGAGAGAAACAGGATTAAAGTTCGGAGTTAACATATATCCCGCGCGACGCGCAGTCTCATCTTCTCAGTGTCATAACTTCGTCATTTCGAAAAACTTTCGACAATTTTTCCGCGCATAACGTTCTCACGGAATCCAGCTTCTCTCCCAATAAAAAAAACAAACAAACACCGACACCCAACAACGAGTAAAACTGCGAACGAAATTTATTATTTGCCGCATCGAACTCTCGCATTTTATTCGTTCGCGTCGACTTTTATTATTCGCGATTAATCGTCTCCCCCTCCCCCCCCCCCCCCCCCCCCCCCCCCGGTCCCCGGAGCGCATTAATAAATATCGGTCGAGGCGGGGCGGGGCCGGTTCTCGCGATTTGTACGCGAAAGCGGCGCCGATTCTGATAAATTAATCGGGATCTAAAAATTTCTTTCGCGTGCCGGCAATTACTCGCGCATTACACGGCCGATCGCGAAATAAGATTATCAACGACACGTTGAGCTTTAATCGGATCGCGGAACCGGTCAGACGAATCCGGACGCCGCCGGCCCGGGCACAGAAATTGTGAAAACGATCGCGCGGCCGGACACACCCTGTTTACACGCGATAGTATTTAGCATAAAGTTAATTTACACGGAGTCTGCGGCACCGGTGGAGGGGGAGGAGGGGGGAGCGGGGGTCGCCGCGTAAAGCAATTACCTCTGGCCCAATTAAGATACGTAGATAGCCAATTACGAATAATTTCCTGAATATCATTAACGGCAAAAACCGAGCCGGATACAACTTTACGCCCGCGATTTTCCATGGGTTTACGGGGGAGAACCTGTTAAACGGCTGAACGATTCCCCGCCGACGAATCTATTATACGCGATACAGCCGCGCGAGCGCGAACTTCCCGATATTGTTTTACGAATCGGCGAGCGGTTCTTTATCCTGAGTTACGAAGTTGCGAGTATCTTCGATGACCGTGGTGAAACTTGGCTGCCGTGTAGATCAGCTAAAAGCCAGGAACACATGTTCTTTGGCAAGTTCACTTTGGAGCATGAAACAACCCTTCGAAGTTCTCTGTTCTTCTCTTGTGTTATGCCAGGAGCTATTCAAAATGCAGAGGACATTCGGGAAGTGATCGGAACTGATAACAGAAGCGTGGGGATTGTTCGTAATTGTTTTAAATAATAACTGGAAGATATTAAATCAATTCTTTGCTTTTGTTTAAGGTGAATAATCTGTCAATTTTATGATATTCGAAATCTAGTAATCGTGCAAGTAGAGCAATGTCTATTTACGTCAGCTATTACCTTTATTTAATATCATGCAATTTTTGTATTCATGCGTATTTTTAAAATTGCAATAAAGACATAAATAATTGCAATAATGGAGCATTTAAGAACATTCGTGATTTAGTAATTATGCAAGTAGAATAATGTATATTTACGTCAGACACTATCTCTATTTAATATCACACAAGTTTCGTATTTATACGTATTTTTAAAAGTGTTATAGAATCATAAATAATTGTAATAATGAAGCATTTTATATAGATTCGAAATCTAATAATTTTGCAAGTAGAATAATGTCTATTTACGTCAGACACTATCTCTATTTAATATCATACAAGTTTCGTATTTATACGTATTTTTAAAAGTGTTATAGAATCATAAATAATTGTAATAATGAAACATTTTATGAATATTCAAAACTTAGTAATTGTACATATAGAATAATTTATGTATCGTCTGATTTCTTTCAAGAAGCAAGTGGAACAAGCACAGCATGGTCGGACTCGTTTCTCTTTGAAACAGCAACAGGAACATCAATAATTGCAATAACGGAAATCGAACGGGAATCAAATGTTCGATAAAGATTAACGTGGTAGTTTTAGTTATTGAAACCGGTGAATTTTTCAGAATTTTTCAAAAAGTCACACGGTTGAGGGAGAAGATCCGAATCGGATTACCGAAGCTCCCTTGTTAGTCGGCCAAGTAGAACGAGAGCGGCATGTATTCAGACAAGTAGAATAAGTCTATCATACGGTCGAGCAAGTAGAATAAGTACAGTGTACAGTCGGACCGGAGGTTCGGGATCGAGATTCAACAAACGAACCCAGTTTTAGAATCTTGCAATTAGTTGGAATCGTAAATATTTATTCGACGTTGAGAATTTGCGAAATAACTCTCGAAAATGTTAGAACAAATTGCTTCGTTATTAATTCATTTGCGAATTGTTTGAAATTTGGGGGAGTTAAAAATTCGGTGATGTTATATGAAACAGTCTATGATAGTGTTTATAATTCTATAAATCCATAAATAATAACCATATGTTATTGTATATAATTTTAAAATTTTATAATTCTATATAATTCTAAAATTCTATAATATATAATTTTATAAATCTATAATTATATAATTATATAATTCTATATAATTTTATAAATCTATAATTTTATATAATTCTATAATTCTGTATAATTCTATATAATTCTAAAATTCTATAATTTTATGTAATTCTATAATTCTGTATAATTCTATATAATTCTAAAATTCTATAATTTTATGTAATTCTAAAATTCTATAATTCTGTATAATTCTATATAATTCTATAACTCTATAATTCTATTTAATTTTATAAATCTATAATTCTGTAATCCTATATAATTTTATAATTCTATATAATGCTATAATTTTGTATAATGCTGTAATTCTATATAATTCTATATATTCCTATTCCATATAATTCTATAAAATCCTATAATTCTATATACAAGCCTATAATTCTAAATTTGAAATCATAAAAATCGACACAATTAGTGCAGTTAATTTGAATCCTGTGATTTCTACGTACTCTGTGTGTCTGCTGTAAAACTACTCTCGACCGCAAATACATCATGTTTAATATTATCCACGGAGATCGTGCATATCTTAGGCGTGGTGCACGGTATAATTAAGTACCATGACACACACACACACACACACAGACACTACGTAAATTAGCGACCGCAGCAATTTAAATGTCCCAGCAACAGCGTAAATTTCGTTGCGGCGGCGAGCCAGGATTCTTAATTAATTGTTACTAGCTGTAAATTTTCTCCGCGGTCGCAAATCCGGTTCGACCATGTAACTTTACGATTCGAAAAAGACGTTTACAGTTATCGTTACGCTTTATAGACTGTAATTCATGCCGGTGCGTACACTTTCCTTCGTACGAAGCAACAGTAACGAGGGGATTTCGTATCGCTTAAGTTTCGCCGTACCAACTGCGACATATAACTCAGTCATTTTCAGGAAATCCAAAGCTTGTGTTTCAGTTGGTCGCGCGCGGGGACATGAAGACTGTAATGGACTATTTGGCTGGACCCGTTTCGGAGGGCTTTGTCCACTTTGTTAGCGAAATTACACATGATACTATACAGAAATTAAAAATAGAATAAACGAGTGCCATTCAACGATTAACATGATTCTCTATGTATTAGGTTGGGAAAAAAGAAATCCATTATTTTTACGTGAACTTCAAGACTTTATTTAACATGTTTCCGATTGTCCGATTTTGGTCAAATATGCACCGTTTTGTTCTGTAATTTGTTGCCATTTTAAAGGTACCTTCACAATGCCTCTCTCGTAGAAGTCTTGGCTCCTATTAGCGAAAAACTCTTGTAATTGACTTTCACAATCTTCTCTCGATGCCAATTTCTTATCGCTAAGGAAGTTCTGCAATGCAAGATAAACATGGTAATCACTTGGTGCCAGGTCCGGACTATATGGTGGATGCATCAAAACGTCCCAGTCAAGCTCCTGAATTTTCTGACGAGTCACTATAGACGCGCGTGGCCTGGCGTTGTCTCGATGGCACACAACACCTCTCCTGTTGCCCAATTCTGGCTGTTTCTGGTCAATCGCTAGCTTCGAACGGTTCAGTTGTTCACAGGAGAGATCCGAATTTATTGTTTGACTATATGGAAGCAACTCATAATAAATGATTCCTTTCCAGTCTCATCAAATGCACAGCAGAACCTTCTTGGCTATTAGTCCTGGTTTGGCCACCGTCTGCCCTGCTTCACCAGGCTTCGATCATGAACGTTTTCGCACAATGTTGTCGTATGTGGTCCACTTCTCATCCCCAGTCACCATGCATTCATGGAATGGGTCGATCTCATTCCGTTTGGCCAAGACATCACAAATGGAAATTCGAACCATGGTTTTGTTGTGTTAATTGATACGGCACCCAAACTTCTTTTTAAATCCAGCTTTGCGCAATATAAATCTCAGGTATTATTTTCAGCCTCTTATTTGTTTATTCTTTTCTACCTACGCGAAACCAGCACATTTTGCTATATTACTATTATAGTTACAAAGGATGCATCGAACTGCTCAAATTCTAGAGAGACTCTCTGCATATTCAAACAATGTATTACATACACTGTTACTGCACTTGCAATCAGGATACACCAACCTTCGCTCGAACAAGTATTTTCACCCGGTTAGCTCAACATCTCATCAAGTAGTCCGACAGTTTTATGTACATATTTATGACACACTCGACTTTCCATAAAATGGTATAATTAGAGGGTTGTTTTTCGAAAATATTTGCATCCTAATGCCACCCTCTAATCTGAGCCGTTTGTCGCTCTCTTGTAACATCGACGAAACGTAATGAATCACGCGCACGCACATGTTAATTACGCGACGCCGTCGCTTGCGCGTTGTAAAAAAGCATTGTTACGACGAGAGAAGAACGTTGACGTAATTAATTAAGAAACGATTAAGATTGTGTTGGAACAAGAATTTTGTTCGAACGAGAATTTTAGTTGAATAAGAATTTTATTCGATCAAGAATTATCAATACTTGAATGAGAATTATATTTGGACAAGAATGTTATTCGAATAAGAATTTTATTCGATCAAGAATAATATTTGAATAAGAATTTTATTGGAACAAGAATTTCATATGAATAAGAATTTTATACGAATAAGAATTTTATTCGATCAAGAATTATATTTGAATAAGAATTTTATTTGAACAAGAATATTATTCGAATAAGAATTTTATTCGATCAAGAATAATATTTGAATAAGAATTTTATTGAACAAGAATATTATTCGAATAAGAATTTTATTCGATCAAGAATAATATTTGAATAAGAATTTTATTCCAATAAGAAATCCATCCGAAAAGTTCGAATAAAAATAATTGATTAATTCGTTTCATCCATATCACCATCGTGCTATTCGAATAAATAATTGAATAAAAAATTGTTCGAATAAGGAATTATAGATAAATATTTATTGGCCTTAATGACCGATTCTGATAATTAATGATAAAATAGTTTCCATTTGTTCGGTTATTTTTGGATTTCACGAGTCTACTAATTATTGTAATCAGCGAAATGCAAGTACAATTCGACGTCGACTCGCATCGCCTAAATGACGCAGCTCGACGCCACTCGTCCAGACGATCGTAACACAATGGCGTGGCCGTTCCGAGTGATCGGCCGACTGTTTTTGCCGGACTGTGTTGCCTGGATACAAGCGCATTCGAATACACCCGGCATCCGGCTATAAGTTAAGTCCGATGCGACTTATGTTTGCACGATACCCCGGAAAACGAGCCAACACACCGATCAATCCCATCGGTTCGCGGAACGCGCCCGATCGATCGTCGTCTAGTTATAAAGCAATTTACCGGACTTTATGGGTGTTAATTTTTTACCGGGCACGATTGGCGGCGGACGTTTCAGACGCGTGTTCCCACAAATTGGAAAAATATCTGGCGGTTTGTACACTCGACGTTGTCAGTAATCCGCCGTTGATGGACACACCGTGATTCCGTGCCGGTGTGCAGTGCCGAGCAATTTAGGGTGACGGGAGAGGGGCGGGGGGATACCGCGATACGAAACGCGAACGGATCATAAATAATTGACCCTAAATCGATTACCTCTAATTAAGACAGAGAGAAGGAGAGAGAGAGAGAGAGAGCAGAGATCCTTGGCAAATAAATTCGCGTCGGCGATAATATTACGAATTATTATCGACAGTAAATAAAAACGAAAGAAATAGTTCGCTCTCCGATTTATGGGGTGCCGTTAAATTTCATTTTTATTGCATGAACTACCTAGAGTATTTTAATATATATATATATCGTTAAATAAAGTTATCGGTTTTACTGTTTGCATGAAATATTGCGTTACAATAAATTACTACGGATAATAATAATTTCATTCGGAAGAAAATGTGCGCATAGATCGCATACGATATTCGTGTACAGTGAAATATGTTAATTATTTTCGTATGAACAGAGCAGAAGGTTTATGATTTTACAAGATTAACGATATCGATAAATAAAGCTCTGTTACAGGATTTTTGATACTTTTGAGGTAAATAATTATGAGAAAATCTCGTAACTCTCATGGTCATTATTAATATACATTAGACAATATAACTAATTTATTCAGCAATAATTTACCCACTATATACCTATTTATAAATAACCAAAATGAATAACAAAATAATAATAATAACAAAAATAAGTGGTAAATATTTGAAGTTCCAAGTTAGTTCTCTAATTTATCGAAATAATAATGAAAGAATTGTTCAACGATATTCGATAATGGTTACGCAGATTACACAAGGCATTAAAGTTCGCAGTTCGCCGATTAAACAGCAAACGGGGCATAGTTTCTTTCCGTTACCTGGATGTACGGCGTGGCAGTGGTTGAGGAGCGGCAGCCAACAGAGCAGTAGCACCGCTCTCTGCATCTGAAACAAAAACCGCAAGCATTTTTCACAGGCGTCCTGTTTAATTACTATTCCGCAAGCGCGGCCGCCTTCTGATATAATTACACGCTAATTAAAATTCACGATGGAACGGCGGCTCGGTATCGGCGGGCCACCGCGACAAGCGATGAAATCATTGCAGCGTTAATTACGGGGATGATCTCGCGTTAAAGAAACCCACCATCGATGTATAAATACCAACCACGAGTAGGGATTGCAATACAAATTTAATGCATTTATAGTAAAATCTGGCGAGCGAGATAAAAAGCATTGAAAAGTTTCAGAATATTTTTACGTTGTTTTTGGAATTTATAGATACTGTTGAGGTAATGTTGTCGGCATTGTTAATGTAATATTGATGGTACTGTTAATGTAATGTCATTGGCACTGTTAAGGTTATGTTGTTGATACTGTTAATGGAATGTTGTCAATACTTTTAATACAATATTGTTGGCAATGTTAATATAATTTAATAATTTTAGAGCAATATGCATATGATTATTATCATGATATTGTAAGCATTTTTCAGATTTTAATTCAACCATCGCAATTAAAAGTCTTAACCGTTAAAAGTCTCATTTTATGATTGATCTCCAGAATGATACTTCGTGATAAAACAATGCACGCGTTATTTGTATTCGTAAAATTTAGATAAATTATAAATGTATAAAACTCTGTAGTCCAGTTACAAATATTAATGTATTAATATTAATAAATATAATATTAATAGTAAAATGATTTCATAATAATAAGAAGACCGAATTTATATAAACATCTTACTAGTGTACTGTATTATTTTATATTAGAAATAATAGAAAGTAAAAATACACATACAAAATGTTCTCTTACGTGACAAATATACTTACAAAATTGATTTCTATATATTTGAACTTGTCGTAAAAAATGAATAACACATATTCCAATTATTTTTATTATATAATTAATATAATAAATACTAACACAGATTATGATATTTTAAAAAATTTCTGATAATTAATATAGACAAAGTAGTCGCGTTGAAATTGACTCGTTTCCGCTTCGAGCCACAAAATGATGCAGTTTACAAGCGAGGTCTTCTTCAGTCTGTCTGGCTGCCACGGTACCGGAAGAATCGTTCTTTTCGACGTCGGATAGCAGCTATCCGTGCACGTTCGAAATTAGGCTAGCCGGCGCGCGCAATCTCCGTCGAAGCGATAGAAGCGGTACCGTGGACAGATATGAGTCGTCTATCGAGTCGGTTCTTTCGCGTACTCGTATCAGAACGAGCAAATGAACTCTCGGCGGTGTGCGCGCGCGCGCGCGCGTACACGCACGAGCGATCTGCATACAGAGGCAGTCGGTCGGGAAAATCTCTGTACGGAGGAGGAGGAGGGGGGTGGATTCGCCGCGCGGACGAAACTTTTTCCAGGTTGCGAAACACAGGCAACGAGCGAGCGTCGCGCGCCGTGCGGAAAAGAGCCACGCCCGCGGAGAGATCCTTTGCGGAACGGAAAACGAACGGGACGGACGATTTGTCAAATTGATTCGTCCGGCGAAACGCGCGGAATTTTAAGCTCGCCGGTACCTGGAACAGAGAGAACAGGGGGGGGGGGGGGGAGCCACCCGCGGGCGGCGCGCCCGAGTGGACCATTAGGAATTTACTTGGAGAACGGGGGCCGCAATGGAACTCGCGTGCGCGCACCGCATTTGAAGAACGCCGGTTTAAAAGCAACTGCCGGATCGGTTTAGAGAGCCTTTTTCTCTTCCCCCTTTCGCGGAGAGTTATGTTATTAATTAAAATCACTCCTTTGCAGGGAGACCGGGGGAGTCGGCTGTCAAGACCGCGCCATCCTCGCGGACGGCAGCCGTTTGACGCGATCGAAGAAATAGTTGAGGAAATGTTTCCGCTGCTTTTACTCATCTTTTTTTATGCGTTCGTGTTCGATGAGGTTGGAATTTTTCTGTCACCGCTTTTTAATGCGTGGTCAAGGGAATTAATGCTTATTTTTGTCTCGTGAAGTATATACTTTGGAATTTAAGTGAAAGTAAGATGATTATTGGATGGTTATTTGTTATTGTTAATTTTTAATTGTAAATGAAATAGCTTAGTATGTAGGCAATGGCGACAACTAGACTGTTGATCTTAGTGCAAAATAAAAATTGTCCAAGTCAATGATAAGAAGCTGAAATTAAATAAAAATGTGTTGGAATAAGTTCTTCATTTGAATAGGTTAGAAATGAGATTAGAATATTCAATGATTCATGTAATATTTCAATAGTTCTATACTTTATTTAATTTTGATATAAATGTATAAAATCCGTAGTTTGATAATAACTCTTCAGCAAATTGATTTCTGTAAACTCATACAGAATGAAGTATGTATCTTCTTCTCTATTAAATGGCTGAATTTTTACGGAAATTGCTTATAGCATCACTATTAAGTGTACAATGGGTGTAAAATTGAGTCAACGCTTTTAAAATGGCATCACTTTTTTAAAACTGATCTGAATGACTCGAATTTTCGGTATAAATTACGAAGAAGTATCAAACATATTTTAAAAATTTTTATTATAGGCTCAAATAAAAAATTGATAAATCGACTGTTTGTTTACATGTTTTAAATCCCGTGTAATAGTAAAATTTAAGAAAAAGTACTTCACTGAACTGGTCCTTCTAACATTTATAAAAAGATTCAAATCATTTAGACCATTTTTAAAAAAGTTATACCATTTTAAAAGTGTTAACTCAATTTTTCTTTCCAATGTATACTCGTAAAAACACCTGCTGTATTTATAATTGTAATTACTTATAAGGTATACCATTAAGCCCTTCCTATAGCGTATACTGTAACAATATAATGTTGTCGTGTCACTAATAAACCTACATAAGATTTCATAGTATAATAAAACAAAAATACAGAAATGAAAACAATTCCTATCAATAATCAAAATTATATCACTAATTATTACTAATTATATTCCTAACTTAAAATGCATTAAATTACATTAAATCATATTACGAATTACAACTCTCTACATCAATGTACAGAGAACTATTTATCACTAAAAAATTGCTGTTTATCCTGTTACAGTCTACCAAACAAAATCTTATTAAAAAACCTAAAGAAACTCGTGTAACAATCGCTTCACCTAACTGTTGAACAATGAACACACCCGTGTAATTTGTAAAGATAAACGCGGCAGCGTTCGTCGAATTAAATTGCGGGCTGCCGTGATCCCTCGAATAAGATTTCCGGTCGCAGCAAATGAATTCTGATTGATCCACCGACGCGATGCACCGCTGCACCTACGATAACTTAATGTCGTAAGCTAGTTCGACTGTAACTTCGCGGAGGAACGTTGTAACAGGAGAGTTGTATAACGAACTTCGGCGAACAAACAAGTTTAAGTTTGCGCAACGGCGCGCGGCTTTGCGTGTACGTGAGCGCGCGCGCGCGCCCCTTGTACGTGTGACGCCCCGACACCTATCAGGCGCGATCGCTATTCTATTTCTCATTAATCAAATTACCACGGAATTTATTAGGCCCGGCCAAAAAGCACCGCCGGCTCATGGCAACGCTCGTATTTCCAATCATCCGTCAAAGAACCGCGCGAAGTTTTCGAGGCCCCGGCATGATATTATTTAGTAACACCGGCGATCGAGATTGCTTCTAAATGTTGCTGCCCGAACTACGGCGGTAACTTAAGTTCCTAACAATATATGATACGAGTTCGAATTTAGTTATGACACGTAATTTTCGCGTACTATCCACGGTCAGTTTGACTGGCCGAGCGAACGTTGGCTCACGCGACAGTTTTCATTGAGAGGTTAAATAAGATTCGTTCTGAACATCACCGGTGTGAAATCACATTTAATTTCGGTCGATCGATGTCGTTAAAATCTTATCGTTTTAAATATGATAACAATGATATGATACACGTTTTCGCGCAATTGAATGCCACTTATGCCGGAATTTTGGTTCATCGAGTATACAGAAGTGAATGGCAACGAAGCTAATAAATTTCGAGGGAACAATTTCGGATGCAATTCATTCATACGAACTCCACTTTGAGAACTGCCGTTCAATTAATTATTATTAATTAAATGCTTCCTGGTGTATGCTGAATGTGCCATCGTTGCGTACTGATCCGCAGTTTGTTGAATCAGTGATGCTATTTTCTCAATTATTAAGAATAATACTATTATATTACTATTATTATTATTATAGTTATATAATATTATATAATATTATTACAAATCCGCAGTTTGTTGAATCACTAATATTAGTTTCTCAATTATTAAGAATAATACTATTATATTATCATTATTATTATTATTATAGTTATATAGTATTATATAATATTATTATAATCTCATAACAGTATTTTTTTAAATTCGTCTCACAAATTATTGTATTCAATCTAAAAAACGAAGGGAATACTACTGCCGACCTCTCCAATTCGTCAAATTTCGACACGATTCGTCGAAAGCTACCCCCGAATGGTCCCCGCGTCGTTAAATCGAGCAATTCGCACGGCCCGAGTGCGCGGAAGGTATCGAAATAGCGGCGTATATCTTAAAAACGTGTTTGAAACGATCGAGACCGGGCCGGTAATCCGGGAAAATAGCTCGCCGTAAATATGAATTAAGCAAATGACGGAGATTCATTAAAATTGCATCATCGATTGGTTTCGAATGTCGAGAGGTCTCGCGCGGTTAAATCCACTTAAAGCCTCGACAGGGGAAGGGGG
>NC_135774.1:23798642-23809677 GCF_028453695.1 Augochlora pura | reverse complement strand
TTTATTCGAATCTATACGAATTTATTCGAGATTATTTGAATAAATACGACTTTATTGAAGTTTATTGGAATTTATATGAATTTATTCGAGTTTTTTCGAGTTTATGCGAATTTATACGAATTTATTCGAGTTTTTCCGAGTTTATGCGAATTTATACGAATTTATTCGAGTTTTTTCGAGTTTATGCGAATTTATACGAATTTATTCGAGTTTTTTCGAGTTTATTTGAATTTATCCAAGTTTATTCGAGATTATTCGAGTTTATTCCACTTTAATCGTATTTATTTGAATTTCTCTGGTTTATTCGAAATTATTCGAATTAATTTGATTTTTCTGAAGTCTATCTAAGCTGATTCGAATTTATTTGATGTGTTAAAGTTTCTTAGATTTTAATTTATCATATTTAATTTATTAAAATATTATTCGAATAATCTTATCAATGGTGCTTCAATGATCCATCTACCTAAAACAAACTTTCCATTGCAATATTTTGTGTGACACAGGTGAAACAAATCGATAAACTATATAAAAGAACGCTTTATATTCTATGATTTTTATTCAAATCAATTATCTCCTGTACAAACTCGTGTCCCAATAAATGCGACTCTGACAAAGAAATATAAACGAATATTCGTGGTGTCTCTTTTCATTTCTCGTCCATTGTCGGATGATGAGTTAAATGAAACAGTCGAGAGACTTTTTTGTCGGATCAATTGCAAACAGCATTTTAGAACCGAACGAAGCCGTGCCCGTAAAACATTCGCGGAGAAAGAAAAAAAGAAACAGTTTAAATGATTTTCCCATATCGAACAGCGCATCGTCACGTTTCGTTTCGCAGCACAGGTTCCCCGTTGGTTTTAATCAATTGGCCGGCGCACGGATAAAAATACCGAGCCATCGAGCAGATAAGAAGACCGGTCGAACTTTTTTAATACCGTCTAACGATTCCGGAATCCTGTAATAGGAGTACACCAGACGTGATAGCGATGAAGAGCTACGGTTTTATTAAATCCGCAACTTCCCGGAAACTTCATCATGTTTACGCGGGACCATTTATATCGTCTTTCTCTCGCAGTTTCCGAGCTTGATAAAACATTATTCGCCCGTCTCAAACGGGGGGGGGCGAGGGGAGGGGAGGGGTTCCGCGTTTATTTCGAAAAACTTCGCGAATCCGAAACTTCGCTAACACTTTCCATGCGCGGCGTACAGCCGACGTGGCACACCTACGATCGAACCGGAACTCGGAACATTTTATCAACGTACGTGTGTCGTCCTTAATCAAACTTAGCCATTTCGGGACAGGGCACCGGTGAAATCCAATTTTAGTTGCGAATCAGTTACACTTAAAATCTCGACAACTTCGGGGTAACAAACTTGAAGGGGAGCGACGCGCCGGTCCGGTTACAAATCTCGGCCGATGCGCGACCGAAATGGACGGACAGCTGACTCGAAGTGATACAATTTTGCCTCTAAAACATTTTCTAATTTTCTATACGGTTTTCTTTTTTTTCCACTATTTTTTTTACTATGAAGCAAAGTTGAATGTTATTCGAAGCATTGCGAATAAATATTTATTAACGATAATTATTCGAATCGACACTTTTTAGTCGAACGTTCTTCTGAATAAAAATAATTCTTTGTCCGAATAAATCGTTCGAATAATTTTTTTATTCGAATAACAACAGTTCTTTGTTCAAATGAATTATTCAAATAACGATCGTTCGAAAATATTCGAATAAATCATTTAAGTAATACTTTATTCGAGTAAATCATTCGTACAGTTCTTTGTTCGAATAATTTTTTTATTCGCGTAACAACAATTCTTTACGCAAATAAATTATTCAACTAGCAATCATAAAATTATTCGACCAACAATACGAATAATCCTAAAAGAATCCATCTATCCAAATCATCCAGAATTAGTAGACGGCTGAGACACTTCTCGTTTTTATGAAGCACCAGATACACATAATCTCGTCCGCTATACTTTCGAGTACAGATAAATTTGATTAAGTACCATATATTCATCCCGGCGGTGTTTCGAAAGCAATCTCGCGCGGTCTTGTTTTTCCCGCCGGCCTGCCGTGCGCTAAAAGTTCCGCCTAACCTCGCGTGCATACGTCTTCGACCACCGCAATCGCAACAATAGTTATCATCGTTATTATTCCGCCTTATGATTTAGCGTCGTCGCGAGTTCGTGGCCGCGCGGCGATGCACGCGGTCCGCGGGCCCGCTGGAAAACGTATTCTGTTTACCGCGGACATAATTTTCTGTTTTTGCCCCGGCTGATGTATCATTGTGGCTCGTGAATTGCGTGATCTATCATGCTTTTTGCGTGCAGCCCGTTCCGTCGGCCGATCTTGAATAATATATTGCCCCGGCGATACCGATCATTTTTCATGCTCAATTAGGAAAATTATTTTCGCGATCGGTGCGAGCCGAGCTGTCCACGCTGAATAATGGCAATTATTAGTCATTTTTACGTGAAAGCACAGCGCTGTTTCGATAGTTTTGTTGCGGATACAACAATCTGTTTAATGAGAGAAAAATAATAACATATATTAGATAATAATAATAGAAAATATTTTATACAATAAAATTATGATTTAACCATCAACATAAATATTCATTGATACATTTCATTTAATGAGAGGAAAATAGTGTTATATATTAAATAACAATAATAATAGAAAATAATATTATATATTAAGTAATAATAATAATGATAGAAAATATTTTGTACAATAAAATTATGATTTAACCTTCAACATAAATATTTATTGACACATTTTATTTAATGAGAGGAAAATAATGTTATATATCAAATAATAATAATAATAATAGAAAATAATATTATACAAAATATAATTATAATTTAACTCCGAACGTAAATATTTATCGATTCATTTTATAAAGAGAGATTTCACGTAATTTCAACGATATGAAAATAAATAATGGGTGAACCGAGCGTTTTAGTTTTTGAAAAATCTGGACAGGCACGTTCGACAATTCCATGAATTGCGGCTATGGTTGTATAAAAATTATGCAAAGTGCACGCGGGGAATATTCGAAAATGTGACCCGAAATTCAGTTCCGCGGCAGCCGGTGTAATCGAATTATTCGAAGTACTATATCTTCGGTCGTTATGTTACACGGCGACAGAAGTGATACTCTCGAGATTTGCTCTCGCGAGTAGAATTCACTGGAAAACACATATTCCAGGGTAATTCTCTGAGAGCCGGCTCCGAAACACCTGTCGTTTCTCTTCCCGACAGGTTAACCCGCATGAGTCAACGCGTTATGTTAGGTCGTGGCTCCGCGTCGTTAAAATAATACACCGCCGAAATGTATTGCCATCTTCTCAGCAATTTGATAAGTTTTTGCGAACGCTCAAAATGACATCCATTAATTTTTAACTTATCTATAAAAGGACGATATTAATAATGGCATTCATGATGTAGTTAACCGGTTGCACTCGGAGTAAATCTTACGAAATTTCAGATTTTGCTACACAGAGTCGAATTGAAATAATTATGCTAATTTAGAATACATTATATGTAGTTTTAGATTATAAATAAAAGATTTTGTCTTGTTTACGTATTTTATACGATTACTATACAGAAATTAGAAATAATAATTGGAAATGTCACTTCGATATTAAACTTATCGATTGTCACACAATATATCTATTAAATTATAGTTAACCGAATAAATTCCAAAGAAATTATATTCTCAAAATATTAAACAATAAGCAAATATCGAACCAATAGACAAAGAGCGAATGATTCTGTTCTCCTCTCGAACGATATTTTCGATTCGAAGGTCTCCGTTATGTTTCTACAATTTCTGCCCCCCCCCCCCCTCTTTTTTTTAATCAAACCGATTAACGATGTAATTAAATGTCTAATAAAATCTCGCAATAAGAGCCGAAAGTAAATGGATTTTCGATACTCGAACAGCCCCGTTCGGGGGATTTACGAGCCGGCTCCGTAATTTCGTGTAAATTCTCAAGTAAATTAGTGTCTTGAAAAGCGCGACGTTACTTAATAAACGATAAATTATGGTTTTATTGGTTATCGGAAAATGATTGCCGCCGCGAACAAAAGTGCGGTTTCTATTCACGGGACGCTTAAGCGGGGCAAGCCTTTTCGACGCTAGCGTCGCGTCGCGCGGACGACTACAAACTGATCGACGAAAATCGCGCATTGTTACGGAAACGCCGTTGTTCTCATTCGCCGGATTTGTTTGAACAATTTCGAGCGGGCCCGAGTGAAACATAACAATGCGCAAATATTTAACGAACGAACTCTCCCCCACCCTCCCCCTCCCATCCGCCTTCCCACGCCGATACTTGTCCAGTATTTTCCGTAATCGATTTCGTAATCGATTTTGTAATCGAGTCGTACTTCAACGGGAGCACTCGATATTCCGCGATAATGCAAATCGCGCGCGCACGCGCGTCAGAGACCACGTCGACAACGAGACACGTACCGAAATTTCGCTAGACATTTGGCCGCACGTCGTTCTTAATTTACAGCGGCCGTCGTCATCGTTCGGCAAACAATCGCTCTCGGTTAACAGAGAGTATTGCCCGTTTCACTGGCCTATTAACCCTTTGCACTCGAAGCCATTTCAACTGCAAATCTAAAATCATTTTTCTGGCTTCTAGTGTCCCCACTCTATGTAACAATATTTATTTTATGCATATGAAATTGAGTCTCGTGACTCATATAATAGCTACTAACAATTTATTAACAATTTATAACAATATATTATAATAGCTTTTAACAATTTTTAAATCCAAGCTTTGGCGATGTCTATTAAAAATAATTTTGGAATGTATTATAGTAATTTTAATGGCGCCGCAGAGTCGCCACTCGAGTGCCAAGGGTTATACACTGTGGCAGTGTTTCAATAAAATATGATCACGTCAGCAAATCAGCAAAAATAATCGCAAAACGATAACAAATAATTTCAATAAAATGTGTTAATTATGTAATTATAAAATGTCAATTATGAAATGTAATTATTAATTTAGTGCATACGCAATGACGCGTAAGCGTTTATATTCCTAATTGCGTTATATTGTTTATGACATAACTTCTTTTGCAATTTTACCGCGTTATTGCCAGCATCATATTTTACCAAAAATAATTGTCTAGTTGAGAGAAGTGTATTGAAGTGGGTCATATTTTTGTCAAATAAACATCTTTCGAAGACAGCTACGAACTTCTCATTGATTATTTATAAATGCAACGTTTCACAAGCATTGATCTAATACGAAACACGTGTTAAGCTGTCATCGACCCGCACGAGACATTAAGCGACAAATAAAATCTGCATAGAAATCAATTATTTATGAGAATGATATTTAAACCGCATAACAGAATTCTATAACTTCAAAGCGCGCGCTGCTCTATTAATTTCCGAATTGATTAACGTTAATTCGCCGCCGGCGAAATTGGCCAAATTGAACGCGTTCCGCGGCGAACGTGGTCTCGCTTTAAATATTTTCACGCGCCGCCCGCTGCATCATATTTCCAAATAAAGCTCGCCGAAAAGCAAATTGATTATTTTTTCACATTTCCGCATACGTTCCCGCAATGACGGATCATTTTCGGCAACGGTCGTTTCGACGATAAAATAGCAAAATAAAACTTCGTATTATTATTATTATTATTATATTCGATTATTTAGGACCACGCGAACGCGAAATGTTTCCCATCCCTCAGATTATCGTGCGGGAATGGCACAAACGTGTTCACGACTCGGCGGACGTGTTCAAAATGGATACCGAGTTGCAAAAGGCCGTACGGTTGTCGGGGAATAAAAAATCGTCCTCTGTTTTCCCGACGGCGGCCGGAAATATTTTTCGTCGCGGCAAATATTCTGTTTCATAAAAAACCGGGGGGGCCGATCGACGCCGGTATCGGTATCGGAGTATCGGATAAACCCGCGTCGAAAAAAAAAAAGAAGAAAGGAATCCGCGGACTCTGTAGACGTACGAAAGCGCGCGGGAGTCGTCGAGTTGATCAAAAGAAGAATACGTCGAATGCGGGAAGATCGTCGGAAACTCGCCCGGGGAAAGTAATATTATACATCTCCCGCCGAAAGTTCCGGGAAGTATCGGTTCCGAGGGGAACTCGGTAGAAAGACACGGGAAACGGTCGGATGTGGCCTGTTCGCCGAGTCATACAAGAAGAACGGATTGATCCCAAAAAACGCTCGCGAAGAGTTCACCCTTCCAACTCGGTTTCGTACACTCACGAAGAAAATGATGGCACACGCGTGCTATATTTAATTTTTCGCGTTGGAATTATGGTGCAGGAAATGTGTCACTAATACAGAAAGACTACCTTCTACTAATATATAAACATAACTTTTTTTTACTTTTCTTCAACGAATTCTCGTCGTAAAAATAAAAATTCCCAAATGAATAAAGACAAAATGATAGCACATCTGAAAAATATTCCATATTATATAAATTTAAAATAGACAAACATGAAAATGATATAACTGTACCTGCGTTTAATAATATGTGGAACCTCTGTGGTTCTCAATTACTTCTACAATTCTTTTTAGTAAGGATTTATACAGAACTTTAATTGAAGATTGTGACAAATTTTTCCATTCCTCTTTAATACTGATTTTTAAGTCATTTAAATTTTCAAATTGTCTACCTTTTTGCAATTCTAATTACTTGAAGACTTAATACTATCTTAGAATCTTAATACTAAATATGTCACCAATATTTTAGAAATAAATAAATTCTTACTAGTAAAATGTACTACTTTTACATACTACTCCAAGCGACCAACAATTACATCCGTTTCACATGCAAATATTTTCTCAAATAAATCCGTACCCAACACATTTCCTGTACCATAATTATAACGCGAAAAATCAAGCTGTTTAATTAAGCTATTAATTAAGATAGCACGCACGCGCTATTACCGCACAATTTCTACTTCCACCGGTTGGCAACTTTCGAAATATTCCCGGACGGAATCGAAATGGCCAAGTTCCAAATGGATCTCTCAAGACAGTTCGCGCCGTACCTGATAATTAGGCTGCGGATATGTCCATAAATACGCCGCGGATCTTTCACTGAAACGCGGATTCTCCGCGAGACGCCGGACGGCTTGCTTCTCCCCGGTGTTATTTATTTATTCGCTCGTTCGTTTATTCATTTATTCGCCGGAAGAACTCTTCGGAATTGATACGCGAAGTATGCAAAAATATGTGCGAGATGCAAAGCCAAATATGTGTGAGATGCAAAGCCTGAACATGTGCGAAAACGTATGCAAAATGTATACGATATAATGAAGCGGGTTATTCGATGCGTACGCGTTTTCATTTCCTTGCAATTTGCGTTACAATATGTAACCATGATTCCGTTCATATTGTCGACGGTGATATGATACCTTTTCTCGCTGCACATGTTCCTTTCATAATATTTGGTTATATCTTTCTAGTTGCTCGTTTCAGTTTACAATTTTAAATATATTTCCATTAATATCATAATATAAATTGTAAATTCTTTTTAAGCGTTTCGAGTATACTTGTGATTAGGTAAAACATTGCCAATTCACTATGGCGAGTATATTCATGAAAAATAACGAACCGATTAAAAGTTATATTTTTCTACTTATTCATCTCAGTTTACAACTTTAAATATATTTCCATTAAAATTATAATGTAAACTGTAAATTCTTTTCAACCCCTTGCACTACCGCTCCTTTCATGCTGCGACGATTAGCACTTATTCGTACTTAATAATTTTCCTAACAGAATCAGACAATTTTTTCCCTATATTGTCTTTATTTACCTTCGCTTCCATACTTCGATAACAGAAGAATTTATTCTTATTTTTTGTAGAAGAAATTAATATTTATTTTATTGTAGAAGAAATTAATATTTATTTTATTGTAGAAGAAATTAATAATTATTTTATTGTAGAAGAAATTAATATTTATTTTATTGTAGAAGAAATTAATATTTATTTTATTGTAGAAGAAATTAAAAATTATTTTATTGTAGAAGAAATTAATAATATTCATATTTAGTAGAGCTTGCATAAAATCTTCACCGCGAGTCTGACACGTTATTACAGTGCAAGGGATTAAACGCGTCGAGTGTACCCGCGACGAGACAAAACATTGTCAATTCACTATGGCGAGTATACTCATGGAAAACAGCGAACCGATTAAAAGTAAAAAAAAAACAGAGATTTCTAGCAACTCTTTGGAAAACCATGAAATCGATGAATCATTGGATATCCGAGAAAAATCCCGGATAAATGGTAAACAGAATTTTTTTGGCAGTTGGGAGCATTCAGGGATTTATCGATAGTCGCGGGATTTCGGTCCCTATCTTCTGTATGATGAATGGGTGGTAGCAGTAATTGTCCGAAATGGCTACAGTATGCTGGTCCATTGCTTTCTCTCTCTCTCTCTCTCTCTTTTTCTCTGTCGATTGGTAGCTTTGTCGTCGAGGACATTTCGGGGACCTCTGTTTCGCGATTCCTCGTCGAATCGGATGAGAGGGCAAAAATCCGTGCCCGTGGAATGGCCTCTTCTTCTCATTCCGGCAGATTGCAACGCTATATACTTTGCCCATCCCGGAGCTGAACCCGTCGCGCGTGTAAGTGTGCGCGGGGCTCTCTGCCGTGCCCCCTACGTGTACATGGAATCCGCGTAAAAGGCTAACCGCTATCCTCCTTCTCGTTACCCCTAGTGCCGCACGATCACTTGAACTCTAATTGAATCGTAAAGGTTGTTTGTATGTCGATCCCATTCGACGGAGCGCCGCCGGCACCGGCCGGAAACATTTATATAGAAAACATGCTTAGGTAAACCGGACGTACTTCCTGCGTAATGACCGCCGCCAATCAGGAAGACGCTCCCGCCAATATTTGTCCCGGCAGCTTTGCCGCGAAGAAGAAATCTCTCTACGCGGTTAAACATTTAAACATTCGCCGGTGATTTCTCGCGACACGTCAAAAATTATTTATCCAAGTTCAAGTTTACATTAAGGTCAACATTAGTCATAGGGTCATAAGGTCATTAGTCATAAGGTCAACAAGTCATAATTTTCTAATTTTACTAATGCTATGTCTACCGGGAATTGATTAACTTGTATTTCTTTATCACGACGAAAAGTCTGTGTTTATTTAAGCATTTCTCTATTTTTATTGGGATATGGATGTTTGAATGAAGAAATTAATGAAATCGTTTCTTCATAATTTCAACAATTTGAAAATACTAGATATGAGACCGGTCACTCAAGATTCGTGAAACGTTAATTTTGAGAAAGCATTTACTGCAAATAAATGAAACACTGATTTTCTGTCGCATATTTTATATTCTTGACCTGACAGGACAAGGTATTAAAGGCTTCGCAATTTTTCAAAATGCGCCGTAAATTTCGCACCCGCGATTATGTTCTCAGTTTTTCTAAAATTTTTCGATAGTGTCCTATTACGAAACACGTCGCTTTCGTCGAAAAAAATACCCAAATAAATCGTTCAAACATAAAAAAATCATCTAAAATTATTACGATCATTGTACAAATGTTTCTTTTCGTTACAAAAAAAAATAATACAAAGACGACTTAACGATCGGCTGAAAAAAAGGTGTACGATCGGAGCGCGTTCGAAAAAGTTTCTCGCGCGACACTCTGTCCGCCCCGGCGACATCATTTTCGCATTAGCGGTTCCGACCAGGGCGAAAGTTGATCAGCGATCCCGAAGTAAAAAAATCACTGACTCCGCCATCTGCGCCGTATACACGGGAACGCTGTTTTCCGGAATGTTTTACCGGGGCGCGGCCCCGGAGTCGGTCGAACAACTGGTTTTGTCCGGGCGATGTTCGAACGGCTTACAAATAAACCGCGTATCAATTGACAATTTGACAGGCTCGCCCGCGACGCCTTTTCGCGCAATAATTCACCGGAAATGTAACCGGGCGGTGGCGGCGGTGGCGGCGGCCGCGTACACGAATGTCGCGAAATTCGGCCGCGTCCGTATGAAAATACGGCCGGGCGAATTTTAACAATTTAAAATCCACGCGGCCGCGCGTGCGACGGATTGATAACCGGAGACTTGCGTCGAAACAAAGCCGAACAGGTGCCGCTTTATCGTCGGAGGAACAAGCCTGGTGATTATTGCGCGTCTACTTGGCGCTGGAGATGCGAGTAGACGGAGCGACCGCGCACAATGGGCCGGTTCCATCAAATAAATGATATTAATTATGAATGATGCAGTTTCGGACGTTCGCGAGACAATGAGGACTTAATTAGGGGCTTTATTCGTGTTTGCGTACTTTATGGACGATTATGTCGTTATGGATGCTCGCGATTGCGAGTTTCGTGTATATTGTGTCGTTTTATGAGTATTTATATATGTATTGACATATTTTTTATCTACGTTTATATGTGTTTCTATACGTTTATATATATTTTATATGTTCTTTTAATAACACGGTGTTGATAGTACGAGTTATAAAAACGTGTACCTCTATTTATTCTAAAACGTTTATATAATACTTCACAAAATCTTAATAGAGTACTTAACTACTATAATTAACGTTAATAATATAATATAAAATATTATTAGGCCTACCCGAAAATGACATTCGCTTATATGTCATTTTATGTGCGACATATATTTCTCAAAAATAATATTCATAAATCGCCCTCACGCTGACAACAGAGCAAAAGTCACGATTACATTAAATTATTCTAATAATACAATAAATCTTAAGTGCACACAATATTTATTATTTTCTTTCTTTTTAAGAACAGATAGAATTTTCCGGTGGGCCTTATATTAGGTTGGAAACTATGAAACGGGCGTCGTAGCTTAACACAGAATAAACACAAACGCCCGTTTCATAGTTTCCAACCTAATATTAGGTCCACCGGAAAATTCAATTCAATTGGATTGGAAACTATGAAACGGGCGTTTGTGTTTATTCTATGTTCAGTTGCGACGCCCGTTTCATAGTTTCCAACCTAGTATATTACCATTTCGTTG